>NC_051218.1:34041815-34061815 GCF_015220715.1 Pygocentrus nattereri | reverse complement strand
AACTGGAGGCTCCTGCTAATCTCTATTAAGTGCTCCTGAGTTTAGTTCAGGTTGATTCTACTGACTATTTGGGCTGCATATGGAAACTAGTGATAGCAAATTGAATCTTTCTGAAGTGGTGAGGCTTTTATTTAACCTGTGTTAAGGAAGGTTTACTTAAAGCTTTGAAGACCAGCATACATTAATGACACCTGGTGGTAAGAAGTAGGAATGGTACCTATAAATCTGCTCCTGTTGGTTTGGAATGAAAACCTGCAGTTACACTGGGCCTTTGCGGATAAGAATGCTCACCCCTGGTCTAGAAGATGTTCTAGGATAAAAGTCCAAATCTTTATCCTGCAGTGATTTAAAAGTGTGTCATTTGTCTTTAAAGCAATAAATTAAGTGATACTTTCTTAATCCCACAAACAGGGAAATTCCACCTCTGCATTTAACCCATCTGTGAAGTGAATACACACACACTAGGGGCAGTGAGCACACTTGCCTGGAGGGGTGGGCAGCCCTGTCCTTGGCACCCAGGGAGCAATTGGGGGTTAGGTGTCCTGCTCAAGGACACTTCAGTCATGGACTGGGGGATTGAACCGGCAACCTTCTGGTCACAGGGCCAGTTCCCTAACCTCCAGCCCACAACTACCCACCAGCCAACAGCTGCCCAATAAAGCTTAGTAAAGGTTAGTTAAGGCATATAGTTAGTGATATAAACCTGAAACTGGTAATAAGTACATCACCTTAGATGCTCAAGATAGTTCACAGCTGGCAATTACAACACATCTCCTGACAAATTCATGCAGAATCTTATTCACAGATAATTTTGCTCGAGTCTTTAACATACTGTTTCACCTATGTTTCTCTTTTCCTTCCTGAGTCTCTGACCTGCCCTCACCAGTTTCTGGATTCATGTCTTTGACACGTCATGTTTAATGTTTAATTTCTATTTATTCCAGTTAGTTCCAGTCTTCCTCCTTCGGGGGTCTGACAATCAAATGTCTTTCTTTTTGGTTTTCTTTTATTTTCTAGTGTTCATTGTTTTCTAGTTTTCACCTGAGCCTTTACTAAGCTCTGCCGCTCCAACCAATCTTCATACATCTGCTGTAAACATGCCTACTTGACTGCTACTGGGGTCTCTAAAGTGACGTCTAGGTAAACCCCCATGTTATGTCATGAATGTGTGAGGACATTTTGAAAAACTGGGTTCAGGTGCTTTTGCTAAGAATCCTGTAGACCTTGTAAAGAATAGGTCCACACCATGGGCAGTCAGCAGTGGGCTTAGGTGGCTTTCTGGGAGGACTAGAGCCACTGGCTTCCTAAACATCCCTTGACTATCATAGACTTCAATTAATTGTTCATTAGCACCTAGTTCTGACAGATCCCTTACTGCTAGTTATCATTACTATCATAGCTAATGATTTACAGAGACATTACTTAAGCATTTAATAGTTGTTAATGTTAAATATTATATAATTATTATTAACTACTACCTAAAACATGCTTAATAAAACATATTTAATAAAATAATATTAATCATTAGTAATCATACAATAGGGGTTTTATTTCATTTTTCTATTTTAAAACTTTAGGTCATGAAAATGTACCATGTGTCATGATTGGCCCCTCCCAGTCCTGTCCATGTGCTTTTTGTTTACTTTTTCATCCATGTGCTTTGTTTTGGTTCTTAGTCCAGCCCCTTGTTTCGTGACTCGTCCTGATTGTCGCCACCTGTTTTGTGTCTGTGTTTTATAAGCCCCGTGTTTGCCTTTAATTTTTGCTGGTCTTTGTGTTGTTTGATATGTTTTATCATTTTGGATGTATTGTATTCTTGTGGTGTTTGGTTCTTGTCTGAGGTTCTGTGTTTATTTTGTCATGTCTGTCCCTCTTGCTCTCCGTATCGGCTTTTTGAACCTGGACCGTTTTGACCATGACCCGGGATTTGCCCTTAATAAAAGTCGCTCCACATATGCATCCACCTCCTCGCTCCCTGGCATTACACCATGAAGCACTTTTCCCCTGATAAAGTGAATGCGGTGAACCTTTAAAGCTCATTTGAGCTGCATAATTGGACATTAAGTTCACTTTAGTACCTTAAAAAAAAAAACCTGTACTGTACCTTACAGTGTAGTGCCACCTAGTGGAGGTTTACATTACTCTTTAATGCTCTAAAACGGCAGATTTGAAAATGCTACTACTGTCCTGAGAATGATTCACCATCCAAATATTATCTGGACAACAGTGATCCTGTGGTCAGACACTGATCCAATGATGGACAGAGCAGAGTGCAGCTGATCACACCATCATTACATCTCCAGTCTGTATTTATACACCTATAAAGTGGATATATAAGGCAGATAAAGCTCATAAAGTGTTCAGTGAGTGGAAGGGTTTCTAATAAAGCAGGTAGTGAGTGTCCATATTGTCTATAGTGACCACTGCATATGTAGATTTATGTACATGTAGTCTCTATCTGTGGTCCTGAAACAGGACTGTGCTCTCCATGGTGCTGAAAACCAGGGGCTGTCCTGGAGCATAAATAAGTAAAACATAAATAAATAAATAGAAAGAGTTTAAAATCATTTTCTAATAAAATAAAAAAGATTTAATTCACTCTTTGGTGCTTTTTTTCTCTCTCACTGGCTGATAATCAGAGTGACTACAATGTAATATTCAGCTTTACAGTGTAGTCAACAGTGTGAATGTTTCCCCTGAATAAAGTAAACAAATGAATATGAACTACAGCAGAAATGAAGGTGAGGAGAGTGAGCAGGAGCAGTGATAGCACCACCACCACCAAAACTCAGGACAGTCTTTTCTTTCAGGCCACCAACAAAAAAAAAAAGAAAAGTGAGTCATAAAAAGTGTTGTTCCATAATCCAGAGAGAACAATGACTGCCGTTCTTTAACCTCCACAACCTTCAACTCATCAGCACATGCCTGGAGCAATTGTGAGGAGGCCAACTGTACAATACCTTACAATAACAATATAAAACAATAAAACACACAGATGTCATATAATAATATATAATATATGGGAAGATCATGTTTGGGGATGTAACCGCAGTAGAACTGGATAAGTGTTAAGTAAAATTCCACAATATACACTTATTTAATTGATGATACAATAAGTCTTATTGTCTGTGTGTTGTTACTGAAGTCTCTAGAGAAACTTGATCAAAAGGTGCCAGAGAGCAAAGCCATTTCAGTTGTGCAGTAATAGATCAGTTAGTCCACAGGGGGATTTACCTTTGCCTTTTTTCCTGGTATAAAGCTCTACTCTGCTCTGACGGGTGAAATATCCTTCAAATATTACATTTAAACAATTGGCCTTTTCTGAAAAAGGGCAAAAACCTGCAATTTCTGCAAAAAAACTGTAAGTAGCCTGTTAAATATCATTATACATTTGAAAGGACCCAAGTTTTTTATTGTAATATAAAAATGAGATATTGGAAGATTTGGTGGATCTTATTTGGTGGATACTAATCAGCAGACTCACACAAAGCCATGACTGATCCCATGAATAAATCTATTAATTGTCTCCCTTCTACCTTAAGTAAAAGAAGTAGAAACAATTTAGAGTCCAATATGATATTTATATTTTTGTAGATAATACATACAGTGCACAAGCCAAATGCTTCAAAGTTATTACCAATCCCATTTAGGTAAGATATGCATGGCTGGTATTTGATTTTAAAAGTCACAGTAAAATAACATTTTTTTTAGATGTGCAGTGTGACACATAGGTTAGATTGTTTTATAATGCAGTTAATAGTATCGTCTATTTTAATAACTGAATTATTAGTGCCATTGCTTTAGTGCCATTATTACCTATATGACATGTTCAAAAATACAGATATATAAGAGCTCTTCTTTAAACTCTCATGTCTGTTCCTGCAGGACGAAAATGCTGAGGAGCTGAATTGTGCAGCCTTAAATTTCCATGAAAGGAAAACTAAAAGAGGAAGAGGGAAACAAGAACAGCCACAAGAAGACACTCTGTATTCTGCAGTAAGGGGTTCCTCTGTCAATGACTGCAGAGTCACTCATTAATTTCTGTCTTTATTATTTGTATCATCTGTACATTCAGTGCAGTGGAGGAGGAAGTCAGGTACCCAACTGACAGAAAATTAAACTCCATGTTGTGATTCTGATTTAAAAAGTAATTAATTGTGCCTACCAGTGTTGAACTCTCAGAGAGATGAGGGTCTTCATGAGGTCATTCAGTCATTGGCCTAAATGATTGTGTCAGAAAAATTGTACAGAATTAAATAATTAATGATGAAATCAATTATGAACTGCTTTGAGAATTTATGATTCTCATAAATTACTTTTCTTCACCAATGAGTTGTACAAACTAAAGCATAAGCCAGACACACATGAAACTCAGTCAATAAATAATACTCATTGCTGCTACTGAGGCACATAAGATGAGCCTGATTGGCCTGAAGAGGGTGCTACGTCATAGTGTTTAACATACCCCCTACACTATGATATACAGACATAATTGTGGGTGCTACTGATTCCTTGGCTCACATTAAATCAAAATTACATGTCAATAGGGGGCACTATAAAAACTAACTAGCTGTTTCTCAGCATCTGTACATCGGATCAAGATGAAATTTTTTTTTAGTTTACTAATATTTAAGGATGACACAATGATTTCAACAAGCATTTAACAGCTTAAATTTGTTTTCATATATAAACACACACACACACACACACACACACACACACACACACACACACACACACACATATGTATATATATATATATATATATATATATATATATATGTGTGTGTGTGTGTGTGTGTGTGTGTGTGTGTGTGTGAAAGCAATGCATATAATCTATTCTTTTTTCAAGCTAATCTTAGTCATTTATCTGATAATTTCATTAGAATCATTTGGATGTAAATAATTACTGAGAACTTTTTGCATACCATAGTCACCACAAAATAAATAATTAATTTATCAATAACAGTTCAGAATTAAATTACTCAAAAACAGTTGTTCTTATCATCTGAAAATTTAATGCACTTACATGAATTGTTCAGATGCAGCATACAAAATTGAACCCATTTGGCCTTAATAAGTAAGTGTACAACAAGACTTAAAATCAGTAAAACAGTCTCACTGGTCTCATGTGACTCAGGGTTTTTTTTTCTTTTTTCATTTTTGCTAATTAACTTAAATTGAGCTGCTTGTCTGACACTTTGACTTATTTTTTTCAAAGTCTGCAGCTTAGTATGCAAAGGTCAAAAGGTCAATCTCTACTTAAGGCTCTTACAAGCTCTAATTCAAGGCTCTTGATCAATGATCATGACATATAAAATATTTTTGATGAACTGTGATAGACTGTGCTTTATGCTATGTCTGCAAAAAAGCCCCTCTGTGACATCTGTGGTTAGTATAGTGTAGTGGGTAACAAGTCTGTCTCCTGTGCTGCAGACTGGGGTTCAATCCTTCATCTCATCTGCCACCCTACACTATAACAATGAGGGTTGTTGGGTAAGATTCCTAACACTACCTTTGCCTCCCTATGTAAAATGGTCAAATTGTGTTTTTCTAGGTTGGAGTATCTGACACATTAGACCTTATTAAGCAGATAGGATGCTTGGACCCCTTGTATTGCCACTTGCTTATTTTTTGTCAACATATTTTTGTGGTTTTCTAATACAGTCATATGCAAAACTTAGAAAACACCTCGGCAAATAATGCATTTTGTTGATTTTGTAAGTGAAGGTAACACATTCTCTAATGAGAATACTTAAATATAGCATTTTTCTGTGAAAGTTAGTTTTCAAATTTTGGTTTAACATATTGGACAAAGTTTCATTATATTATTTATCTGATAATTATATGTTGAAACAAATATTCAATAGTCTTACTTTACTTAACTGGTCATGAGACATTAGTTATTACTTACTGATTAAATACTTAGTAATTAGTGAGTGACAATGCTGTTCAGTTTCATTTGATATACATTCAATGCATCATTTGCTCATCAACTAATGAACTAACTGCTGCTTATTACACTGATACTTAACTGATATGTGTGTTTACTCATGTAACTAGACAGTACTATTGAAATAATTATCTGTTAATAATCTACTGGTTTCTTGTTACTGATCAATTGCTTCTTTGTGTGTCCACTAGAAAGTGAACATTTTACTACTAATTATACTACAACATCATGATTAAGTCAAGACTAGCAATGGCTTAATGTTTTTTTTTACTTGTTTTGATTTCCCTTTCAGGATTATTAACAGTACTAGGTCATTACTATCAAGCTCTCATATCACTTCTTTATAGTATTAGACACACTTAGCATTTCATTGACATTGTAATAAGCTTCTTTGCATTTTACAGTCCTTTGCTCTGTGATACACTTTAATTATTAAACTTAATTTCTAATTGCTTTTCTTTCAGAAGCTTCTATTGAAACACTGGTTCTGTGTGCCGAAAACTGGTAAAAACTAACTGTGGACCCTCATACTGATTCTGTGGTTAGAGTCTAAAAGCTGCAGTAGATAACGATCTTTCAAAACAAAGAGAGGAAGCAGTACAACGGGAGCAAAAGTGACTAGATGTTTCAACTCCTCTGACATTGTAGGCCTACCTCTCTCTCTCCCTATCTCTATCTCTTTCCTCTTTCTCTCTCTCTCTCTCTCTCTCTCTGTCTCTCTCCCCCCCCTCTATCTCTATCTCTTACCCTCCCTCCCTCTACATCCCTCTCTCTCCCTCCCTCTGTCTCTGTCTATCTCTCACTTTCTTTCTCTCTCTCATTTAATCTGGAACTAGAGATGTTTTAAAGAGTCAAATGTGTTGACAGCATTAAGAAAACTAGTGGCATTAAACTGTATTGTGGTAACACATTGATAACACATTAAGAACACATAACTACTAAACTGATCTTTATTTCACTTGTAAATCATTACAGAACAAAAAAAAGGTATGGTGAAAATGGCTCCACTTAAAAAGCTGTCATGAAGACGTTTTCTGGAGATGTGCAGAACCCGCTGTGAGACGCGTACACTGCCCAAGTGTGCATGATTATTCATTGAATTTTGTATGAATATTTATTTTTGATTGAAGGTGTGTACAATCTTGATCATTCATGTTCTTCAGAGCAGCCTCTGGATCCTGTAGTGATCTGTCTGGGAACAGCTTTGAGTATGAGTGCTTGTCATCTCTGTCCAAACCATTTTAAACTGTAAAAGGGGAAACTGTGACCACTGCAGTGATGAGTTTTCACTACAGTCACAAAACAAAATCCTCATTTTTTTTCATCAAAATGATACAATATGTGGAAAGTTCTGCTGCATCCAACTCGAGAACTAGACTTAGACTCCAACTTATACATGTGACTGATTCTGTTAAAAAAACAGTGTTTCCAAACTTTTGAATGCTAATGTTTGTGTGATAATGCAGCAAACATGATAAAGATAAAGATTCTGACCTGCCTGTGTTTGTAATTTTTCAGAGAAACATAAAGATTCATTCAAAGTGAAGATCACCGAACAGGTACTACATTACTACATTACTAAATTTTATCAGATGGAGTGTCATTAGAATAATTTTTTGTGTAAGAAAGAGCTGAATCATTACTGTTATAATTAATTTTATTCTTCCACATTTTTTTATTATGACTTAATATTCACCTAAATTAAAGCTGTTGCCTTCTTTTAATTTTACTTTTGCTGAAATGTTTTTAGAAATATAATTTACTTCTGTATTTGTTTACAATTTGTCAATATATTTTGTCCATTTTCTTATACACTGGTTATATATTCTTATAGTTTCTTATATATTCTGAGTCAGTTTTTAATGTCAGAAATGATTCTTTTTAAAATATGTTCTTTGTTATTATCCTTTCAAGGGAATCCCATGGATTTCCACTTAGTTAATTCATTACAATGTCAACAAAGTTAGATTTATTGTAATTAGTTACTCTGTGATTTCTCAGTACATCATTATGGAGGGTGGGGTGGGGGGACATTTGCTTAGGGCCCTCAAAAAGCTACAGTCAGCCCCGTGCATGACTAACCTCCTCCAGGGTCGGTTAACTTCATGTTTATTATCCTGTTTTTTCTCTGCTTTATTAAAGGGCTTGTATCCTACATTTTCTTGTATTGCATCTTTTACCCTATAATAAGTCCACTTATTACACATGTATGATTTTATGTACTAAAAGCATTATAGTTTATTTTTACATGAGTATTTTCCAACTTCTCTTCATCCCTTAGAATTAAACAGGCTCTGCCTTTAGAATTGATATATGCAAATGATCTCTTTTCTAATTGGCTGCCCTGGTTTGCCCAGGTTAAAACACTCCTTATAACTTCAGTGTTAATGGATGGGGCTGATTAGGCAGATATGTGTAGGTAAATGTGTTGAGTTTTATTACATCACAAAAAAAGTGAACATGTATGGACTGTATGGGCTGGAGAGTGAAAGTGGAAACTTTAACTCTATTTATATACCAGATCAAACTGTTTTATCACAATAAAAGTGAGGCAAATTCAGTTTTCCATGATTTGGGCCTTAAGAATTATAATAAAAATATTTTTTAAAGTGAGGTTTGGTGAAAGTTCTGGCAAAATCTAATATGAATGATAATAATCAGAAACCTACTTAAGAGCTAAAAGCTCCCTCTTGTGGAAAGTCTTAGTTTGGATAACGAATTGACTGAGTAAGTAGGTGGGTAGGTGAGTGAGTGAGTATGTGGGCGAGTGAGTGAGTGAGTGAGTGAGTGGGTGGGTGGGTGGGTGGGTGAGTGGGTGGGTGAGTGGGTGGGTGGGTGGTTGGGTGAGTGGGTGGGTGGGTGGGTGGGTGGGTGGGTGGGTGGGTGAGTGAGTGAGTGAGTGAGTGAGTGGGTGAGGGAGTTAGTGAGTGAGTGATTGAAATACACACAAGTTTCACAAGATGCTTCTGTAATCTTGTTTCTAAAAGTACAGCTCTATGTGCCTCCTGGTAATTCTTGTAGTATTAGAGCCATTTCATATGTTGTATCATCCATCCATCCATCCATCCATTTTCTAAGCCGCTTCTCCATCAGGGTCGTGGGGGGATGCTGGAGCCTATCCCAGCAGTCTTCGGGCGGAAGGCAGGATACACCCTGGACAGGTCGCCAGTCCATCGCAGGGCAGACAGACAGACACAGTCACTCACACCTAGGGGCAATTCAGCATGTCCAATTGGCCTGACTGCATGTCGATGGACTGCGGGAGGAAACCGGAGAACCCGGAGGAAACCCACGCAGACAAGGGGAGAACATGCAAACTCCACACAGAGAGGACCCTGGCTGCCTGGCCGGGGAATCGTACCCAGGCCCTCCTCGCTGTGAGGCGACAGCGCTACCCACCACGCCACTGTGCCGCCCATTATGTTGTATCATTATGTGTGTAAATTTCTATAAGGAAGTAAAATGCTGATAACTGAACATGTTACTGACTCATGAGTGTGATCATCATTGTCTTGTGAATGTGATCAATAATTATTAATTACTGTGGTAAGGTTAGAAAGGAAAGCTGCCTCATTTGATTGTAATATGACCCTTCAATAGGTGAACATAGGCAAGTTACTTTCTACAGGCTTCTCAGCCCAAGACTGTTTCCTGCTCCACCAGTCCCTGGTACTGGTACTTGAGTTACTCTGCAGTCAGAAGGTAAATGTACATCAAATGTATTTTCTGAAAAAAAAAATCAGTGCTTCAAAAATTCTTGTGACTTTATATATTTCATTTGTCTGCCTGTATAACATACCATAACAGCCAAAAATACTTCTTAATTCATCATTTTTCATGTTACACCCACTTTGATCAGCAGAGGATAGGTTTTTTTTTTCTGCTAGTCACTTAATCTGCTGCCTTCTCTGTGGTCAAAGCTGAGAAACTTTATAGAAGATGGTATGAACCACCAAACAAAATGAACTTGAAATCAGAAAGAAATCAGACATTTTAAAACTCTTTCTAAATATGGAATCTGATCATCAAAGTCATGATAATAAATAAAAGTGATCTTATTAAACAAGAAACACAAGAGTTTACAGTGTCACATTTTTACTAAAATGGTTAAAATAATATTTCTGTGATGCCTTTCTTGCCCTGGCTGCTTGAGATCAATGAAGTTTGATTGATGAGAATTTCTGAACGTGTGGCTGCAGGTGTGTTTACACATTTTTATTTCTCCTATTTTTAATCTGAGAGTTTAAAGTTCTTGTAAGTGGACTATAATTTTCAGTCCTCTAGTTTGTCATTAGAATGTGACAAAGCCTGTTGCTACCAGTATGAGGCAGTGTGAGCCCTGGCTGTGCTCTGGGTATCTACTGTGGTTTCATAGTTCTTTCTTCTCAGACTTTAGTGACTATATTGTATATAAGCACAGACATATAAGTTACAGCAACATTGTCTGACATACAGGACTCAGACTTGGTTATTCTAAAATACATACACTATATTGCCAAAAAGTATTCACTCACCCATCCAAATCATTGAATTCAGGTGTTCCAATCACTTCCATGGCCACAGGTATATAAAACCAAGCACCCAGGCCTGCAGACTGCTTCTACAAATATTAGTGAAAGAATGAGTTGCTCTCAGGAGCTCAGTGAATTCCAGTGTGGTACCATGATAGGATGCCACCTGTGCAACAAGTTCAGTTGTGAAATTTCCTCACTACTAAATATTCTACAGTCAACTGTCAGTGGTATTGTAACAAAGTGGAAGCGACTGGGAATGACAGCAATTCAGCCACAAAGTGGTAGGCCATGTAAAATGACAGAGCGAGGTCAGCGGATGCTGAGGCACATAATGTGCAGAGGTCACCAACTTTCTGCAGTCAATCGCTACAGATTTCCAAACTTCATGTGGCCTTCAGATTAGCTCAAAAACAGCACAAAGAGCTTCATGGAATGGGTTTCCATGGCCAAGCAGCTGCATCCAAGCCTTACATCACCAAGTGCAATGCGTCGAATGCAGTGGTGTAAAGCACTGCCACTGGACTCTAGAGCAGTGGAGACGTGTTCTTTGGAGTGACGAATCACGCTTCTCTGTCAGGCAATCCGATGGACGAGTCTGGGTTTGGCAGTTGCCAGGAGAACAGTACTTCTCTGACTGCATTGTGCCAAGTGTAAAGTTTGGTGGAGGGGGGATTATAGTGTGTGGTTGTGTTTCAGGAGTTGAAAGGAACTCTTAATGCTTCAGCAGACCAAGAGATTTTGGACAATTTCATGCTCCTGACCTTGTGGGAACAGTTTGGAGACGGCCCCTTCCTGTTCCAACATGACTGTGCACCAGTGCACAAAGCAAGGTCCATAAAGACATGGTTGAATGAGTTTGGTGTGGAAGAATTTGACTGGCCTGCACAGAGTCCTGACCTCAACCCCACAGAACACCTTTGGGATGAATTAGAGTGGAGACTGCGAGCCAGGCCTTCTCATAAAAACATCAGTGCGCTCCTGGAAGAATGCTCAAAAATTCCCATAAACACAAACCTAAACCTTGTGGAAAGTCTTCCCAGAAGAGTTGAAGCTGTTATAGCTGCAAAGGATGGGCCGACATTACATGCCCTACAGATTAAGAATGGGATTTCACTCAAGTTCATATGTGTGTGAAGACAGATGACCGAACACTTCGGGAAATATAGTGTATTTCATTATCCTGGATATAATTCTATATCTGCTCAGAAGTTTTTATAAATTGCTAAATATTTTTACTCGTCCAGTACCACAGCCAACGTATTAGATATTAGAATATATGAGATTATTGGAGTTAAATTGAGTTATTTTAATAATTTTGGTCTTGTTTTTTAAAATCCTACTTTTGATTTTTGTTGAATTCCACCTTTTTTTCAAACTTTCAAAGTAATTAAATTGTTGAGATGTAAACAAAGTCTTTCAGGCTGGTTGATGTGAATCTTAACTAAAGAAAAAAATGTTGATCAGGACTTCATCTCACCCAATATTAATAAGCTGACTAATGTATTTGTTTTCTCTTGTTTGGATTATTATAATGCATTATTTACTGGCATCTCCGAAAAGAGTTTAGACAAACTACAGAATGTACAGAATCAGCAGAAAGAGCTTTTACATCAACGGAGTAGAGTGGCAGCACTTCGCTTGCTTCATGCTCAGTAGAGAAAATATTTTGAAGTCATTCAAATTTAAAACTGATAATGGAATAAGACTTCATCTTATATATAACTGCTACAACGATGTCTTAGAGCCCAGTGTGTACCACCTCACCATGAACTTATTTACAAAGATGCATTTTAGTCCAAAACATTTTTCAAAACTGTTCTTAAACACTTTTTCATTCATCATGTAATGTACATATTTATTAGTATTTCATGTGGTAACTTTGTGCTGGGGCTTTAAGAGGCTTTTTAAGGAACTTCTTGTAGCCAAACACAAGTAAAAAAGAAGAGCAGACAGGAAAAAGACCCTGTTACAGCCAATGAGCTCAGTCTCCTGAGCCCAGCCAGCTCATACAGTGTGCTGCTGTAGTTAATTACTTCCTTTCCAGTTTCTTTCAAGCAAGAACAGCTTCATATCAACACAATGGCTCTGATTTGGATGCTGATTTTGCATCTCTATATGATACGTAAGTTTAGGAGGTTTAGATCTTCATTTACTCTTATATTTTGGGTTTATTATTTACCGTATGTTGAAATATCATCTACTACTGTCTTTGTCAGCTGAGCTCTGACCTGATTCTATTTTATAGGTTCTGCTCAAACTGGGGATCTTTCTGAGGCATCATTTGTCTCAGCTGAGTCTGGTGAACCTGTTACTCTACACTGCAAATTTGTAGAAAAGTTTCCTCTAAATAATTGGGTTTGGTACAAACAAAGATCAGGACAGGAACCTCAGGAAGTGGCAGTGAAGTTAGGCTCTAGAGATCCCACTCTTTCATCAGACAGATTCAAAATAAACCAGCATTTTTCTCTGACTATTGAACAAACTACTAAAGATGATGAAGGAATGTACTTCTGTGGAAAAGGAGATGAAAAAACCATTACATTTTCTAACGGTGCATTCTTAGCAGTGAGAGGTAATAAAATAACTGTTTTGTACATCATTTTTGTCTCACATATACACTCATGTAGAACTTTACAACAATAGAAAACTCATATGAAATGTTTGTATAGTTAATTTTATTATACTCAATTTTTTATGACGTCAATCAAATTGACACTGTATTGAATTTTCAGTGTTTACTTTGTGCTTGTGTGTATAATAATGATATATTGAATACATAAAAAGCCAATTGATTACCACAATACCCTGTTTGTAGTGCTTCAATATTGCTGCATTTTGAAAAAAATGTTAATCTTTAATAATTTACAGTTTAATGTGTGAGTGAAAAGCCAATATTCACTAAATTCTTATGTCAGCTTGTATCGACCAGGTAAACCCCAGTTTAACATATCAGTGCTCCAAACTCCAGCATGGGGGTCAGTTTCTCCAGGAGAGTCGGTCACTCTGCAGTGCACGGTCCTCTCTGAGATCAGAGCAGCAGATCTCAGAGTGCTCTGGTTCAGAGCTGCTGCAGGACAATCCTTTCCTGAAATCATTTACCCTCATCAGAACAGCAGCAGCCGTCAGTGTGAGATCAGCTCTTCTACACACAGCTCTGTGTACAACTTCTCCAAGAACAACTTCAGCCACTCTGATGCTGGAATTTACTTCTGTGCTGTGGCTGCTTGTGGGAAGATCATTGTTGGGAATGGAGCATCAGTACAATTGGGTATGCCTCTTTAGCTGCTTTGCGTTGTTTACCTGTATACTTAAGTACTGTTGGCCATTGAGCAATATTCCAATAACGGAAAATTCTAAACAAATTCTAATTTTATTCCAAATCTGACAGTATTCTAGAGCCATGTGGGCTGAATTTGTTAACTTAGATGTCATCATAAATTGGACATCATTGGAATTACAGTGAACAGCATTTTGGCATACAATACAGGAAATTGCATCTACATTTTTATTTGAGCATCATTTATGATAGAACTGAAGCTCTGACCACTTTCCTTACTGTTTTAGTGATGCCGAAAAGTTATATTAATGTCATGGTGGCACAGTAACATGTAACAGTCTGTGTTTACTTTGAACTTATAAATTAAATATAACAGTGGTTTGATCATTTATATCTTGCAGAGGGTCCTGTGGATCCCACTGTGTTCTATCTGGGAGCAGCTTTGGGAATCTGTGTGATTGTGATCTGCATTCAGGCCATTCAGAACTGCAGGGGTGAGTGTAGATTAATCTGTTATACATGGTGTTATTGTGCTTTTGTAAATAATTAATGATTATGTGTTTTGAAATGTCACGTAACTACAATGCTACACTAACAGTGCCAAATAAATAAATTAAAATAAAATTGCATTTACATTTATTTACATTTACAGCATTTAGCAGACACTCTTATCCAGAGCGACTTACAAGAAGTGCTTTGTCTATCTAGAGAAAGTATCTTTGCTAGTTACCAATAGGTTAGAGAAAAAGACAGGCCTGAGCTCAGATACTGCTAGAAACAAAAAATCAGGGTAGATAGACCAGAACTCTGTGCCATTCAATGCAATGCAAAACAATAAAATACAATACAATATATTACAATACACAGTGCAATACAATGCATTATAAGTGCAGCTTATAATGCTCATTTAAGTGCTGTGTAAAGAGATGAGTCTTCAGTCTGCGTTTGAAGACAGCAAGAGACTCACTCTGCTGTTTGGACAGCCAGTGGGAGTTCATTCCACCACCTGGGTGCCAGTACAGAGAACATTCTCGACGCTTGTCTTCCACGCGCCTTGAAGGATGGCAGGTCAAGCCGAGCTGTACTCAAAGCTCGAAAGGCTCGTGGTACAGTTTGAGATTTCACCATTGATAAATAAATAAATAAATAATAATAAATAAATAAAGTAAAATAAATAAATACTTTGTCCTCTTCTGAGTTTTGCATTTGGTCAGAACGAATCTGATCAAATCCGATCAGAAATGTGTTGATCGGATTACTGACAAACTCTGTTTTTCTGTAGTTGTTGGATTTTTAAATGCCTGTAAACACACTCAGCATAATCTTTCTTTACTCCATCATAGGGAGAGATCATGATTCGGTGGTGGAGAACAAAGCCAGTCAGGTACTACATGTTCTCTCATCCACACTGACGGTGTTTAATTCTTATAGAGTTCTCTAATCGTCAGCCTTTAATATTTCATATTCATCTCTACAGGACTCTGCTGCTGTGGAGCTGAATTATGCAGCCAAAAGCCTGAGAATGAAGAGTGGACGCTCTGGACACAGTGTTTACTCTGAAGTCAGATACTTCTCAGTTACTGACCCCAACAGTCACTGACTCACTGGACTCTCTTCTCTTGTAGCAGCAGAAGTGAAGTTTGGGGATGTTTTCTGTTACTGTCAGCTTTGTAATCTGTATCTGTTTGTTTGTGTTTGTGCTGATTTCAGTCAGGATCTACAATCATGTGCTTCACTTTGCTCTGAGATCAAAACTGCATGGAAAAAAAAAACAGTCCAGTTTGGTATGAAGCGTCAGTTCTCTGCAGGAGCTGAGCGAGAGCAGTTTTAGAGTCTGTGGTTACTCACACATCTCATGTGTGGCAAACGGTCATGAGCTCAGATGGTCTCTGATATTGTGTGGATGGAGACGTGTTTAAGATAGTAGTGAGAATTTCCATATAATTAGTTTAAAGTAAAGCTGTTTTCACTCTTTAGGCCTTTAGAGATTGTTACTGATGCTTTAAATGGCAGCTTATGGTATTGAAAGTACACCAGTTTAAAATCTGTATATCACTGTTGTTGGAAGAAAACCTCATACCTCAAACATTAACCTGTCCAACATGCAAATTTTACAGCAAAAGTTAAAATGTACTTTACTTTTAATGTAAGTCAATGGAACTGGAATATTTTGGTCTTTTTGGGTAATTTATTTGGTCAAAAACAACAAAAATGGATATCAGCTATACATATATATATATATATGTTCAGATGGAAATATATTTATTTGGATTTGAAACAATATTAATGCCATTTTAACGTTTAACTGAATGCCCATTTGTACTCAACCAAGAATAACTGGAGGAAATAATAACTTTTAAAAAATGAAATAGATATAAAATTTTCAATGCTGAAATACTGTATGCTTTGGAATTTAATCCTAACTATAAATGCATGTAATCGTGTTTCATAACTTGCTGTGCTTCCATATAATAAGGCCATGTTTATACATAGTACATGCAATGGCGTGTGTGAAGTGTAAATGTTTAAAATGTGTCTTTAAAATAATTGCAATAAAATATTCTGAAATGAAAAGTAGATGTCTACTTATGAAATTTGATTTATACTTTATTACATATTTGTGCTAAATTAATGTAGGTGTGCATCACCAAACACGATAAGCATTTTCTACACAGCATGTCTTTATTCATTCTCATTAAAAATCAGATTGTAAATTAATATCTGTAGATGATTATTTCAACACTTAATTTTACTCAATATTGTACTGGACTTATATGGTCAGCCTGGATTTATCATTTATAAAAAGATAACTGGTGATGTACTGTTATGTATATTATGTATATTATGTATATTCAGCTTTGTACTTTGCTACCTGGACTTATTACTTACTTTCATATAAAATATTATTTTAAGGCATCATCTTTAAACCTGTTTGTTTCCACAAGGCAAAGATCTGATGATTTTGTTAATATTGAATATAGAAATAAATGAGAAATCTCAGTCTAAGGCCGTCCCTTGGACAGACAAACAGGTACAGTCATTCTGTAAGTAGACGGAGGTAAACAGAATGGTCAGATATACATTTACAGTATAAGGAACATATTGACGTCTTGTGAATGTGATCAATAGTTATCAATTACTGTGGAAAGGTCAGACAGAACAACTGCCTCACTTGAATGTAATATGACTCTTCAATTGGCGAACGTACATAAGTTACTTTCTACAGGCCTCTCGGACCATGACTGTGTCCTACTGAGAGGGAACTGAATTTCTCCAACAGAACCAAAACAGTCTTTTTATTTTTAGATCATTTCTTATTAAACAACAGATCAGGCCTTTAAACCTTGCGAAGAGAATATAGTGGCTTTCGTACATGTGCCTGTTTTCCTACAGAGGCTATTAGTTTTTTAGTCAGTAAGATCACAGAATGTTTTTCAGGAACCAAAACTATTAATAATAAAAGTAGAAACAAGAATAATAAAAAAGGACCATTGCTGTGGCCAAACAGATCACGTCAAGCAGACAGACAGAACCATGTGACTTTTACCAGCCAATGGGGTTCAGTATAACACCCCAGAAGCTAATGCAGTTTGAAGCTTTACTCAGTTACACCCTTGCCTTCATATTTGCCTTCAAGTTTCAACATATAGCTGTTGTTTTTTCTGATGATGGATCCAACTGTGATTATCATCTTACTTCTCTACAAGACATGTAAGTTTCATAAAGTTACTGAAAACTGTTCTTACATGTATTATTGTTAATTCTGCTTGTTTTAATTTGCATCCATATTTTTCTTATTGACGGAACTTTGGTTGAATAGACTGAACTTTTCTTTACAGATTCTGCTCAAGCAGTGAGAAATTCTGAGCCGTTGGTCGTCTCAGCAGCGCCTGGTGAAACGGTCACTCTCAACTGCCCATCTGTAGGTGACTCAGATGCAGATGTTAGGATGTGGTATAAACAAAGACTGGAGCATGCGCCACTGGAAGTGGGATCAAAGTTTAAAACTAAGGATTCAATAATTTCAGCTCCTTTTGACAAATCAAGATTTAAAATAGAAAGAACAGCTCAAAACGTTTCTCTCAGTATTGAACGTGTCACTAAAGGAGATGAAGGAATGTACTTCTGTGCAGCGGCTGGAGAGAAAACGATGAACTTTTCTACTGCTACATT
The DNA here is from genome assembly GCF_015220715.1 of Pygocentrus nattereri. NCBI lineage: Eukaryota > Metazoa > Chordata > Actinopteri > Characiformes > Serrasalmidae > Pygocentrus > Pygocentrus nattereri. Next base: position 34,043,898 of record NC_051218.1, on the reverse strand, counting down.
CTTAGCGGTCACAGGTAGTAGAACTATTTTATTGTATCAATTGTTTTTAACATGTAAAATGTATTTGTTTTTTAAAATCCATTTAGAAGCCATTCTGAAATGTTTTGTTGCTACTGACCTTAATAATATCAATTCTAGTACAAAACTGATGCTTAGTTTTTTAATATCCCTTACATGTCACTGTCACACTTTAGATGTATAATGGACTCATTGCTGTTTCATTGTTTTACTTTTATTATAATGTTATCATACTGATATGCCAGTGTTATTCTAAAACTGTATATATTACATTGTCCAGAGCTGTTAAACATATCAGTGCTCCAAACTCCAGTAGGGGGGTCAGTTTCTCCAAGAGAGTCGGTCACTCTGCAGTGCACGGTCCTCTCTGAGATCAGAGCAGCAGATCTCCGAGTGCTCTGGTTCAGAGCTGCTGCAGGACAATCCTTTCCTGAAATCATTTACACTCATCAGAACAGCAGCAGCCGTCAGTGTGAGATCAGCTCTTCTACAAGCTGCTCTCTGTATGAGTTCTCTAAGAACATCCTCGACCATCACCACACTGGAACTTACTACTGCGCTGTGGAAGCTTGTGGGAAGATTATCTTTGGGAATGGAACATCAGTAGAACTGAGTAAGTATTTCTTTGCTCTTTCTAAGGTCTCTTGTTTGATATATAGGTATAAATTACAAACCACAGTTACAAAAATGTTGGGACAGTATGTCGAGTAATACATGCTAGGAATAAAAAAAAAAAAAAAAGTTTGACACATATTAATATAAAAGTAACACACCAAAAAAATCATGATCATCCGATTAATAGTTTTTTAAATAGTAAATAAATGCTCATTTCAAATTTGATACCTACTTTCTAGTCCTTTCATATAATACCATGCATGTGAAAGGTCACCACGCATTCTGCTTTCAGCATTCTTATACTGATATTATTCACTGTAGTCGGTGAAGCACCTGAAATCCCAAATGGGAATATTGTTCTAAAACTGCTGGATTATTTGCCGACACACATTTTGGCTCAATTTCAGAACGAGTGTATATTTACAAAAATCGATGATGCTGATAAGATAAAACATTGCAGATCTCACTTTTTGGACTTTTTTAAAACAGTGGATCAGTTGCTATTTTTGTTTTCATTTGCATTTCTCAAGTGCCAATGATTTTTTTTTTCATAACTTCCCTGACTTAAATTTTAATTTCTGTGCTTGTTGTTGATCATTGCTTGCGGTGTTATGCAACACTTTGGACACCCCCAGTAAAATTACATATTCATTTTGTGAAAATAAGTCATCACATCCTCTGTAGAGAACTCACTTAAAATGGCTTTTTCCTGTAAATTTTATTTCACAATTTTGGTTAATTTGCTGAATTTAACATATTAGAAAAAAAAACCCTAAAATGTGAAATGTGCTTTATTTTTGCAAAAGCCATTTTATATTTTATTTCCAATCAATTGTCAGATTGCTCAGATTGACAGTAATTGTGCATTAACATGTGCAGAGGTGTGTTTGTTGTAGAGAATGTTTTGATTTACTTTCACTTAGAAAGTCAATATTGCATGTTATTTTACAAAAGGCGCCCAACGCTTTGCATGCAAAAAATTCACAGAAGGATTTAAATTATATTCCTATTATTCCACGCTTTAAAAACTTTCTATAGAAGCCTATAATTTATATTCTGATCTCTGTTTTCTAGAAGATCATCATCACCTGTCTGTGCTGGTTGTGGTCATGGGAGTGGCACTGGGCTTGAGCTTAATGTGGAACATCTGGACCTGGAGGAGAGGGAGCTGCAGCGGTCAGTTTACTCAGAAACAATTAGAACATGACACACTTCATTAACATGAGGTTGAATTTCCAACATGTTTCTCTCAATGTATTTCAAGGCAAAACATCTCAGTCTGTCATCCACAATTTCTCAGAGGAGCTTCAAGTCCAGGTATGTTATAACTATTACAGTATAATATATATTATATATATATAGTCATATAGTCATACTCATTAAGTGATTCCACTGAAGTGACTGAAACAGTTTAAAAGCAGGTTTTTTCGACTTTCGACATGATTTAATG
>NC_051218.1:34014315-34036815 GCF_015220715.1 Pygocentrus nattereri | reverse complement strand
TTCTGCTGATATTTTAATATCATATTTTGTATTTGAATGAATCTTTAGATATGCACTGTATCCAGCTGAAGAAAAAGGTAAAAGAGTCCAATGTAAAATACATGATTTAACTAATTTTACTTGTTTTTTCTCAAGAACTTCTTAAATTTCTGACCTGGGATGTAAACCATACAATAAATCATACTATAAAGCATAGTTCTTCTGCTATTCATGCTTCCCCATTCAAAAACTGCAAAGTTTATGAGCATAAACTCATTAAAGAAGTTTTAATTCCATTCCTTAATTTAATTAATCAAGCACACATTTAAGATGCCACTGTCATCTTTATCAAAATATGGAAAAGAAGGTTTTACAAACAAATAAATAACAGACCGCACTCTTTACTACTGAAGATTAATGCACAGCACAGTTTTTGATCAATTCAAGAAGCTTTTATTGTCATTCCATCTATCTACAAATACACAGTGGAGTGAAATGACGTTCCTCCAGGAACAACACGGTGCAACAAGGAAAACAAAGTACAAAGTGGTAACGTGCAGACAGTGTACAAACAAACAAAATAAACACAAGCTAGAAACAATAAACACGATAAATTAAACAGACATTAGACACAGTAAACAGACAGGACAGTGCAGCATCGACACAGCACTCATTTCTGGACATGATGGTGAGAATAAGGTGCAGAGATATTTAACATGCTGTGATCTGTGAGTCACGCAGTCAGATAACAAACATAAACACAGCAGTTACTAGTAAAACTTGAGTAAACTGACCATGACTGACTCTCCACTTCTAAACCACTTTACACTTTATCAGTTTACAGAAATCCACAGGCTCCTGCAGTAAGTCTCACCGTGCATCTGTCATGTATCATCACCTACACTGTACCATTTCAATAATGAATAATTAATTTCTTTCTGCTATGAAAAAAAAAAAGTTTGACTACACATGCTCACATTTACACATTCCCAATAAGAGATAAACACTGTTATTGGCTGTTATTTGGATTCCCAAAGGAAGGTTGGCTTTTTTATTGACCACCATCAGCTAAATCATTTTTAGTTAGCACAAATAAAAACATCAGGGCCATCAGGGTTACACAACATCAGGCTGTACCAGCGGAAGCAGAGAGCCTTTTCCTAGCAATCAGATCACTGTGATCAGTCTGCTTAAGGAAAACAGTCCCATCAGTCTTGATTTCATACTGATGTGAACTGGAGGCTCCTGCTAATCTCTATTAAGTGCTCCTGAGTTTAATTAAGGTTGATTCTATTGAATATTTGGGCTGCATATGGAAACTAGTGATAGCAAATGGAATCTTTCTGAAGCAGTGAGGCTTTTATTTAAACTGTGTTGAGGAAGGTTTACTCAAAGCTTTGAAGACCAGCATACATTAATGACACCTGGTGGTAAGAAGTAGGAATGGTACCTATAAATCTGCTCCTGTTGGTTTGGAATGAAAACCTGCAGTCACACTGGGCCTTTGCGGATAAGAATGCTCACCCCTGGCCTAGAAGATGTTCTAGTATAAAAGTCCAAATCTTTATCCTGCAGTGATTTAAAAGTGTGTCATTTGTCTTTAAAGCAATAAGTTAAGTGATACTTTCTTAATCCCACAAACAGGGAAATTCCACCTCTGCATTTAACCCATCTGTGAAGTGAATACACACACACTAGGGGCAGTGAGCACACTTCCCTGGAGGGGTGGGCAGCCATGTCCTAGGCACCCGGGGAGCAATTGGGGGTTAGGTGTCTTGCTCAAGGACACTTCAGTCATGGACTGGGGATCCAACCGGCAACCTTCTGGTCACAGGGCCAGTTCCCTAACCTCCAGCCCACGACTGCCCACCAGCCAACAGCTGCCCAATAAAGCTTAGTAAAGGTTAGTTAAGGCATATAGTTAGTGCTATAAACCTGAAACTGGTAATAAGTACATCACCTTAGATGCTCAAGATAGTTCACAGCTGGCAATTACAACAAATCTCCTGACAAATTCATGCAGAATCTTATTCACAGATAATTTTGCTCGAGTCTTTAACATACTATTTCACCTATGTTTCTCTTTTCCTTCCTGAGTCTCTGACCTGCCCTCACCAGTTTCTGGATTCATGTCTTTGACACGTCATGTTTAATCTTTAATTTCTATTTAGTCCAGTTAGTTCCAGTTTTCCTCCTTCGGGGGTCTGACAATCAAATGTCTTTCTTTTTGGTTTTCTTTTATTTTCTAGTGTTCATTGTTTTCTAGTTTTCACCTGAGCCTTTACTAAGCTCTGCCGCTCCAACCAATCCTCATACATCTGCTGTAAACATGCCTACTTGACTGCTACTGGGGTCTCTAAAGTGACCTCTAGGTAAACCCCCATGTTATGACAGATCATGAATGTGTGAGGACATTTTGAAAAACTGGGTTCAGGTGCTTTTGCTAAGAATCCTGTAGACCTTGTAAAGAATAGGTCCACACCATGGGCAGTCAGCAGTGGGCTTAGGTGGCTTTCTGGGAGGACTAGAGCCACTGGCTTCCTAAACATCCCTTGACTATCATAGACTTCAATTAATTGTTCATTAGCACCTAGTTCTGACAGATCCCTTACTGCTAGTTATCATTACTATCATAGCTAATGATTTACCGAGACATTACTTAAGCATTTAATAGTTCTTAAGGTTAAATATTATATAATTATTATTAACTACTACCTAAAACATGCTTAATAAACATATTTAATAAAATAATATTAATCATTAGTAATCATACACACTGACTTTACTCCAGGGGTTTTATTTCATTTTTCTATTTTAAAACTTTAGGTCATGAAAATGTACCATGTGTCATGATTGGCCCCTCCAAGTCCTGTCCATGTGCTTTTTGTTTCCTTTTTCATTCATGTGCTTTGTTTTGGTTCTTAGTCCAGCCCCTTGTTTCGTGACTCTGCCCCTGATTGTCGCCACCTGTTTTGTGTCAGTGTTTTATAAGCCCCGTGTTTGCCTTTAGTTTTCGCTGGTCATTGTGTTGTTTGATATGTTTTATCATATTGGATGTATTGTATTCTTGTGGTGTTTGGTTCTTGTCTGAGGTTCTGTGTTCATTTTGTCATGTCTGTCCCTCCTGCTCTCCGTATCGGCTTTTTGAACCTGGACCGTTTTGACCATGACCCTGGATTTGCCCTTAATAAAAGTCGCTTATCTCTGCATATGCATCCACCTCCTCGCTCCCTGGCATCACACCATGAAGCATTTTTCCCCTGATAAAGTGAATGCGGTGAACCTTTAAAGCTAATTTTAGCTGCATAATTGGACATTAAGGTCACTTTAGTACCTTTGGTGCATTAAAAAAAAAAAAAAAAAACCTGTACTGTACCTTACAGTGTAGTGCCACCTAGTGGAGGTTTACATTACTCTTTAATACTCTAAAACGGCAGATTTGAAAATGCTACTACTGTCCTGAGAATGATTCACCATCCAAATATTATCTGGACAACAGTGATCCTGTGGTCAGACACTGATCCAATGAAAGACAGAGCAGAGTGCAGCTGATCACACCATCATTACATCTCCAGTCTGTATTTATACACCTATAAAGTGGATATATAAGGCAAATAAAGCTCATAAAGTGTTCAGTGAGTGGAATGGTTTCTAATAAAGCAGGTAGTGAGTGTCCACATTGTCTATAGTGACTATTGTCTATAGTCTCTATCTGTGGTCCTGAAACAGGACTGTGCTCTCCATGGTGCTGAAAACCAGGGGCTGTACTGGAGAATAAATAAGTAAAACATAAATAAATAAATAGAAATAGTTTAAAATCATTTTCTAATGAAATAAAAAAAGATTTCATTCACTCTTTGGTGCTATTGTCTCTCTCACTGGCTGATAATCAGAGTGACTACAATGTAATATTCAGCTTTACAGTGTAGTCGACAGTGTGAATGTTTCCCCTGAATAAAGTAAACAAATGAATATGAACTACAGCAGAAATTAAGGTGAGGAGAGTGAGCAGGAGCAGTGATAGCACCACCACCACCAAAACTAAGGACATTATTTTCCTTCAGGCCACCAACTAAAAAAGTAAGAAAATTGACTCATAAAAAGTCTTGTTCCATAATCCAGCGAGAACAATGAATGCCGTTCTTTAACCTCCACAACCTTCAACTCATCAGCACATGCCTGGAGCAATTGTGAGGAGGCCAACTGTACAATACCTTACAATAGCAATATAAAACAATAAAACACACAGATTTCATATAATAATATATAATATATGGGAAGATCATGTTTGTAACCGCAGTAGAACTGGTTAAGTGTTAAGTAAAATTCCACAATATACACTTATTTAATTGATGATACAATAAGGCTTATTGTCTGTGTGTTGTTACTGAAGTCTCTAGAGAAACTTGGTCAAAAGGTACCAGAGAGCAAAGCCATTTCAGTTGTGCAGTAATAGATCAGTTAGTCCACAGGAGGATTTACCTTTGCCTTTTTTTCTGGTATAAAGCTCTACTCTGCTCTGACGGGTGAAATATCCTTCAAATATTACATTTAAACAATTGCCCTTTTCTGAAAAAGGGCAAAAACCTGCAATTTCTGCAAAAACCTGTAAGTAGCCTGTTAAATATCATTATACATTTGAAAGGAGCCAAGTTTTTTATTGTAATATAAAAATGAGATATTGGAAGATTTGGTGGATCTTATTTGGTGGATACTAATCAGCAGACTCACACAAACCCATGCCTGATCCCATGAATAAATTTATTAAATGTGCTCCCTTCTACCTTAAGTAAAAGAAGTAGAAACAATTTAGAGTCCAATATGATATTTATATTTTTGTAGATAATACATACAGTGCGCAAGCCAAATGCTTCAAAGTTATTATCAATCCGATTTAGGTAAGATATGCACGGCTGGTATTTGATTTTAAAAGTCACAGTAAAATAAATCTTTTTTACATGTGCAGTTTGACACATAGGTCAGATTGTTTTATAATGCAGTTAATAGTATCGTCTGTTTTAATAACTGAACTGGCGATTTGGCTATCACTTTAAAATACTACAGTAAAATCACTCCATTTCTCAGCCTTAAAAATGCTGCTAATGCTAAAAGCTGATTTATACTTTCTGCGTCTTACCATCAGTATAAATGAGTTTAACAGTGGTTTTATACCAGAAGTGGTAAGATATGGTAGTAAAGTGTTTATATTGTTTTGTACACCAGTAGAGAGTGAAAAGCATCGAGATAATGCCGCAGTCAGAATCTACACATATCAGCCAAACACAGTAGATACAGATACCTGCAGGCTCTGAACAGTGTTACAAGGTTAATAACTCAAATGCAGCTGAAACACTGGCATTGCAGAAATTGCATGTCTTCACTGTGCACTTCATAAGATTATCAGTCTGCAGACATTTAGGCCACTTTGACCACTTCTTAAAGTGCATTTCACTGCTGCAGGTTGTGGATAATGTCTCAGGGAGTCCTTTACATATACTAAAAGATCAAAACTGCATCAGTTTTAATGTAGCTGATACTAATCTGATAAAAATGCCAGACTCAGCTTTTATACTGGTGAAGATGTTCCTTATTTATTAAGAAGGAAAACTTTGAGGAAAACTGAGCTCAACACTCTTTGTCTCTTATGAGCTCAACATTCTTGTTCTCTTAAACCCCACAAGTGGCTGGACCCCTGAAGGCTTTCCCTTCTTATGGATGAGCCCAATTAGCAATCTGGACTCTGAAAAGTTCTTTGTAATTAAACATTTCTTTGCTTTTTTAAAAGGATAATAATCCAAAGCATGCACAGAAAATGGATTACTGACCACAGAATGTTTGGTATGCCATTATAAATATGAAGATAAACTGCAAATGATGACCCAAAAAACTAAACAAAACAAAATAAAAAGAATAAATCAAAACTCTTGCTCCATGTTTTGATTTTCACAAACACAGAGGAAACTATGTTCCTGAGAAAACAGTGAATTTGATCCAGCATTTTTAGGATATTAATGAAGGTTACAATAATTTGGATTATGAATATTTACAGCACAGCCTCTGGATCCTGTAGTGATCTGTCTGGGAGCAGCTTTAGGAGCGTGTGTGGTTGTGATCTCTGTCCAAACTGCTTTAAACTGTAAAAGGAGAGACCGTGAACACTGCAGTATGTTTTCATTTCAGTCCCATAACAAAATCTTCCATTCAAACCACGTTTTTTCCATCAAAATAATCAATAAAGTTTACTTGTTACAAATGAAATATCCAATGTATAAAAGACTAGAAAACACTTTCATTTACAGTCCTCTAAGTTCGAGGGCTAAACTGAGTATGCGTGTGGTACAAATACCATAGTGCTATTTTTGAATAAGTGACCAGATTAAATTACACTGCATGTCCATAAGAGGTTCTAGATATTCAGCAGACGAAAGAGTTAGTATAATGTCTAATAATCAGACAAACCTTTGGATTAAAGAGGTAGTATGAGATGAAATGGTTATGGCTAGAACCTGTTATGCATTCCTTTGTAGTTTAGTCATGATACTTATCCATACCTATTATAACTTAGTACCTAGTAAATAGCTAGTCCGTTAACATTTTTATTTCAATACCTGGACCTTAGAGAACATTAAAAGAAAGTGGTACCAGGTATTAAAGCAATTAAATAAGTACATGTTACAATAAAGCTTTGTTCATCGTTCTGAACATAGATTTCATTCACAGCTTCATATTATCTGAAACTGTATCTCGTAGTGAAGATGTTGACCTGCTTGTATCTGTAATTCAGCAGAGAAACTTAAAGACTCAGTCAAAGAGAAGACCATCAAACAGGTATTGCTTTAGTGCCATTATTACCTATATGACGTGCTCACAAATACAGATATATAAGAGCTCTTTTTTAAACTCTCATGTCTGTTCCTGCAGGACGAAAATGCTGAGGAGCTGAATTGTGCAGCCTTAAATTTCCATGAAAGGAAAACTAAAAGAGGAAGAGGGAAACGAGAACAGCCACAAGAAGACTCTCTGTATTCTGCAGTAAGGGGTTCCTCTGTCAATGACTGCAGAGCCACTCATTAATTTCTGTCTTTATTATTTGTATCATCTGTACATTCAGTGCAGTGGAGGAGGACCAACTGACTGAAAATTAAACTCCATGTTGTGATTCTGATTTAAAAAGTAATTAATTGTGCCTACCAGTGTTGAACTCTCAGAGAAATGAGGGTCTTCATGAGGCCATTCAGTCATTGGCCTAAATCATTGTGTCAGAAAAATTGTACAGAATTAAATAATTAATGATGAAATCAATTATGACCTGCTTTGTGTTTCATATTATTATTATTATTATTATTATTATTTAAAAATGTGTCATTATGACATAAAATATACTCTCAAATGAAAACTATTGCTTTCCTTCACTTTTAACTTCTACAATTTTCTGACGTTCTTGATGTTACTGACTAAATTACTTCTTTTTAAGGGGTCCAAGCACCAAATTTTCTGGATTCCTCAAATTCTCATAAATTACTTTTCTTCACCAATGAGTCGTACAAACTAAAGCATAAGCCAGACACACATGAAACTCAGTCAATAAATAATACCCATTGCTGCTACTGAGGCACATAAGATGAGCCTGATTGGCCAGAAGAGGGTGCTACGTCATAGTGTTTAACATACCCCCTACACTATGAGGCATTCAGATACAATTGTGGGTGCTACTGATTTCTTGGCTCACATTAAATCAAAATTACATGTCAATAGGGGGCACTAACTAGCTGTTTCTCAGCATCTGTACATCTGATGAAGATGAAATTTTGCACACATTTTTTAGTTTACTTATATATAAGCATGGCACAATAATTTCAGCAAGCATTTAACAGGCTTAAAATTGTTTTCACATATAAACACACACTATAAACACACACACACACACACACACACACACACACACACACACACACATATATATATATATATATATATATATATATATATATATATATATCTGCAGACTGGGGTTCAATCCTTCTTCTCATCTGCCACCCTACACTATAACAATGAGGGTTGTTGGGTAAGATTCCTAACACTACCTTTGCATCCCTGTGTAAAATGGTCAAATGGTGTGTTTTTCTAGGTTGGAGTATCTGACTCATTAGACCTTATTATGCTTGGACCTCTTGTATTGGCACTTGCTTATTTTTTGTCAACATATTTTTGTGGTTTTCTAATACAGTCATATGCAAAACTTAGAACACACCTCGGCAAATAATGCATTTTGTTGATGTTGTAAGTGAAGGTAACACATTCTCTAATGAGAACACTTAAATATAGCATTTTCTGCAAAATTTAGTTTTCAAATTTTCATATTGGACAAAGTTTCATTATATTATTTATCTGATAATTATATGTTGAAACAAATATTCAATAGTCATATTTTACTTAACTGGTCATTAGACATTAGTTATTACTCACTGTTTAAATACTTAGTAATTAGTGAGTGACAATGCTGTTCAGAAGTAAGTAAAAGTAAAGGAAGTAAAATGCTGATAACTGAACTTGCTACTGACTCATGAGTGTGATCATCATTGTCTTGTGAATGTGATCAATAATTATTAATTACTGTGGTAATGTTAGAAAGGAAAGCTGCCTCATTTGATTGTAATATGACCCTTCAATAGGTTAACATACGTAAGTTACTTTCTACAGGCTTCTCAGCCCAAGACTGTTTCCTGCTCCACCAGTCCCTGGTACTGGTACTTGAGTTACTCTGCAGTCAGAAGGTAAATGTACATCAAATGTATTTTCTGAAAAAAAATTCAGTGCTTCAAAAATGCTTGTGACTTTATTTATTTCATTTGTCTGCCTGTATAACATACCATAACAGCCAAAAATTAATTAATTAATCATTTTTCATGTTACACCCACTTTGATCAGCAGAGGATAGGTTTGTTTTTCTTTCTGCTAGTCACTTAATCTGCTGCCTTCTCTGTGGTCAAAGCTGAGAAACTTTATTGAAGATGGTATGAACCACCAAACAAAATGAACTTGAAATCAGAATGAAATCAGACATTTTAAACACATTTTTACTAAAATGGTTAAAATAATATTTCTGTGACGCCTTTCTTGCCCTGCCTGCTTGAGATCAATGAAGTTTGATTGATGAGAATTTGTGAACGTGTGGCTGCAGGTGTGTTTACACATTTTTATTTCTCCTATTTTTAATCTGAGAGTTTAAAGTTCTTGTAAGTGGACTATAATTTTCAGTCCTCTAGTTTGTCATTAGAATGTGACAAAGCCTGTTGCTACCAGTATGAGGCAGTGTGAGCCCTGGCTGTGCTCTGAGTATCTACTGTGGTTTCATAGTTCTTTCTTCTCAGACTTTAGTGACTATATTGTATATAAGCACAGACATATAAGTTACAGCAACGTTGTCTGACATACAGGACTCAGAGTTGGTTATTCTAAAATACATACACTATATTTCCAAAAGTATTCACTCACCCATCCAAATCATTGAATTCAGGTGTTCCAATCACTTCCATGGCCACAGGTATATAAAACCAAGCACCCAGGCCTGCAGACTGCTTCTACAAATATTAGTGAAAGAATGAGTCGCTCTCAGGAGCTCAGTGAATTCCAGTGTGGTACCATGATAGGATGCCACCTGTGCAACAAGTCCAGTTGTGAAATTTCCTCACTACTAAATATTCCACAGTCAACTGTCAGTGGTATTATAACAAAGTGGAAGCGACTGGGAATGACAGCAATTCAGCCATGAAGTGGTAGGCCATGTAAAATGACAGAGCGAGGTCAGCGGATGCTGAGGCACATAGTGTGCAGAGGTCACCAACTTTCTGCAGTCAATCGCTACAGATTTCTAAACTTCATGTGGCCTTCAGATTAGCTCAAAAACAGCACAAAGAGCTTCATGGAATAGGTTTCCATGGCCAAGCTGCTGCATCCAAGCCTTACATCACCAAGTGCGATGCGTCGAATGCAGTGGTGTAAAGCACTGCCACTGGACTCTAGAGCAGTGGAGACGTGTTCTTTGGAGTGACGAATCACGCTTCTCCGTCTGGTAATCCGATGGACGAGTCTGGGTTTGGCAGTTGCCAGGAGAACAGTACTTATCTGACTGCATTGTGCCAAGTGTAAAGTTTGGTGGAGGGGGGATTATGGTGTGTGGTTGTGTTTCAGGAGTTGAAAGGAACTCGTAATGCTTCAGCAGACCAAGAGATTTTGGACAATTTCATGCTCTTGACCTTGTGGGAACAGTTTGGAGACGACCCCTTCCTGTTCCAACATGACTGTGTACCAGTGCAAAAAGCAAGGTCCATAAAGACATGGATGAACGAGTTTGGTGTGGAAGAATTTGACTGGCCTGCACAGAGTCCTGACCTCAACCCCACAGAACACCTTTGGGATGAATTAGAGTGGAGACTGCGAGCCAGGCCTTCTCATAAAAACATCAGTGCGCTCCTGGAAGAATGCTCAAAAATTCCCATAAACACAAACCTAAACCTTGTGGAAAGTCTTCCCAGAAGAGTTGAAGCTGTTATAGCTGCAAAGGGTGGGTCGACATTACATGCCCTACAGATTAAGAATGGGATTTCACTCTAGTTCATATGTGTGTGAAGACAGATGACTGAATACTTCGGGAAATATAGTGTATTTCATTATCCTGGATATAATTCTATATCTGCTCAGAAGTTTTTATAAATTGCTAAATGTATTTTTACTCATCCAGTAGCGCAGCCAACGTATTAGATATTAGAATATATGAGATTATTGGAGTTAAATTGAGTTATTTTTATAATTTTGGTCTTGTTTTTAAAAATCCTACTTTTGATTTTTGTTGAGTTCCACCTTTTTTTCAAACTTTCAAAGTAATTACATTGTTGACATGTAAACAAATTGTTTCAGGTTGGCTGATGTGAATTTGTTAACTGAAGAAAAAAATGTTGATCAGGACTTCATCTCACCCGATATTAATAAGTTGACTAATGTGTTTGTTTTCTCTTGTTTGGATTATTGTAATGCATTATTTACTGGCATCTCTGAAAAGAGTTTAGACAAACTACAGAATGTACAGAATCAGCAGAAAGAGCTTTTACATCAACGGAGTAGAGTGGCAGCACTTTGCTTGCTTCATGCTCAGTAAAGAAAGTATTTTGAAGTCATTCAAATTTAAAACTGATAATGGAATAAGACTTCAACTTATATATAACTGCTACAAAGATGTCTTAGAGCCCAGTGTCTACCACCTCACCATGAACTTATTTACAAAGATACATTTTAGTCCAAAACATTTTTTCAAAACTGTTCTTAAACACTTTTTCATTCATCATGTAATGTACATATTTATTAGTATTTCATGTGGTAACATTCTGCTGGAGCTTTAAGAGGCTTTTTAAGGAACTTCTTGTAGCCAAACACGAGTAAAAAAGAAGAGCAGACAGGAAAAAGACCCTGTTACAGCCAATGAGCTCAGTCTCCTGAGCCCAGCCAGCTCATACAGTGTGCTGCTGTAGTTAATTACTTCCTTTCCAGTTTCTTTCAAGCAAGAACAGCTTCATATTAACACAATGGCTCTGATTTGGATGCTGATTTTGCATCTCTACATGATACGTAAGTTTAGGAGGTTTAGATCTTCATTTATTCTTATATTTTGGGTTTATTATTTACCGTATGTTGAAATATCATCTACTACTGTCTTTGTCAGCTGAGCTCTGATCTGATTCTATTTTATAGGTTCTGCTCAAACTGGGGATCTTTCTGAGGCATCATTTGTCTCAGCTGAGTCTGGTGAACCTGTTACTCTACACTGCAAATTTGTAGAAAAGTTTTCTCAAAATAATTGGGTTTGGTACAAACAAAGATCAGGACAGGAACCTCAGGAAGTGGCAGTGAAGTTAGGCTCTAGAGAACCCACTCTGTCATCAGACTCAAAAATCAGATTCAAAATAAACCAGCATTTTTCTCTGACTATTGAACAAACTACTAAAGATGATGAAGGAATGTACTTCTGTGGAAAAGGAGATGAAAAAAACATTACATTTTCTAATGGTACATTCTTAGCAGTGAGAGGTAATAAAATAACTGTTTTGTACATCATTTTTGTCTCACATATACACTCATGTAGAACTTTACAACAATAGAAAACTCATATGAAATGTTTGTACAGTTAATTTTATTATACTCAATTTTTTATGATGTCAATCAAATTGACACTGTATTGAATTTTCAGTGTTTACATTGAGCTTGTGTGTATAATAATGATATATTGTATACCTAAAAAGCCAATTGATTACCACAATACCCTGTTTGTAGTGCTTCAATATTGCTGCATTTTGAAAAAAAAATGTTAATATTTAATAATTTACAGTCTAATGTGTGACTGAAAAGCCAATATTCACTAAATTCTTATGTCTGCTTGTATCGACCACGTAAACCCCAGTTTAACATATCAGTGCTCCAAACTCCAGTATGGGTGTCAGTTTCTCCAGGAGAGTCGGTCACTCTGCAGTGCACGGTCCTCTCTGAGATCAGAGCAGCAGATCTCAGAGTGCTCTGGTTCAGAGCTGCTGCAGGACAATCCTTTCCTGAAATCATTTACACTCATCAGAACAGCAGCAGCCGTCAGTGTGAGATCAGCTCTTCTACACACAGCTCTGTGTACAACTTCTCCAAGAACAACTTCAGCCACTCTGATGCTGGAATTTACTTCTGCGCTGTGGCTGCTTGTGGGAAGATCATTGTTGGGAATGGAGCATCAATACAGTTGGGTAAGCCTCTTTAGCTGCTTTGCATTGTTTACCTGTATACTTTAAGTGCAGTAAAACTGTTGGCCATTGAGCAATATTCCAATAACGGAAAATTCCAAGCAAATTCTAAATTTATTCCAAATCTGTCAGTATTCTGGAGCCATGTGGGCTGAAATTTTTAACTTAGATGTCATCATAAATTGGACATCATTGGAATTACAGTGAACAGCATTTTGGCATACAATACAGGAAATTGCATCTACATTTTTATTTGAGCATCATTTATGATAGAACTGAAGCTCTGACCACTTTCCTTACTGTTTTAGTGATGCTGCTAAGTTATATTAATGTCATGGTGATACAGTAACATGTAACAGTCTGTGTTTACTTTGAACTTATAAATTAAATATAACAGTGGTTTGATCATTTATATCTTGCAGAGGGTCCTGTGGATCCCACTGTGTTCTATCTGGGAGCAGCTTTGGGAATCTGTGTGATTGTGATCTGCATTCAGGCCATTCAGAACTGCAGGGGTGAGTGTAGATTAATCTGTTATACATGGTGTTATTGTGCTTTTGTAAATAATTAATGATTATGTGTTTTGAAATGTCACGTAACTACAATGCTACACTAACAGTGCCAAATAAATAAATTAAAATAAAATTGCATTTACATTTATTTACATTTACAGCATTTAGCAGACGCTCTTATCCAGAGCGACTTACAAGAAGTGCTTTGTCTATCTAGAGAAAGTATCTTTGCTAGTTACCAATAGGTTAGAGAAAAAGACAGTCCTGAGCTCAGATACTGCTAGAAACAAAAAATCAGGGTAGATAGACCAGAACTCTGTGCCATTCAATGCAATGCAAAACAATAAAATACAATACAATATATTACAATACACAGTGCAATACAATAAAATATAAGTGCAGCTTATAATGCTCATTTAAGTGCTGTGTAAAGAGATGAGTCTTCAGTCTGCGTTTGAAGACAGCAAGAGACTCACTCTGCTGTTTGGACAGCCAGTGGGAGTTCATTCCACCACCTGGGTGCCAGTACAGAGAACATTCTCGACGCTTGTCTTCCACGCGCCTTGAAGGATGGCAGGTCAAGCCGAGCTGTACTCAAAGCTCGAAAGGCTCGTGGTACAGTTTGAGATTTCACCATTGATAAATAAATTAATAAATAATAATAAATAAATAAAGTAAAATAAATAAATACTTTGTCCTCTTCTGAGTTTTGCATTTGGTCAGAACGAATCTGATCAAATCCGATCAGAAATGTGTTGATCGGATTACTGACAAACTCTGTTTTTCTGTAGTTGTTGGATTTTTAAATGCCTGTAAACACACTCAGCATAATCTTTCTTTACTCCATCATAGGGAGAGATCATGATTCGGTGGTGGAGAACAAAGCCAGTCAGGTACTACATGTTCTCTTATTCACACTGACGCTGTTTAATTCTTATAGAGTTCTCTAATCGTCAGCCTTTAATATTTCATATTCATCTCTACAGGACTCTGCTGCTGTGGAGCTGAATTATGCAGCCAAAAGCCTGAGAATGAAGAGTGGACGCTCTGGACACAGTGTTTACTCTGAAGTCAGATACTTCTCAGTTACTGACCCCAACAGTCACTGACTCACTGGACTCTCTTCTCTTGTAGCAGCAGAAGTGAAGTTTGGGGATGTTTTCTGTTACTGTCAGCTTTGTAATCTGTATCTGTTTGTTTGTGTTTGTGCTGATTTCAGTCAGGATCTACAATCATGTGCTTTACTTTGCTCTGAGATCAAAACTGCATGGAAAAAAAAAACAGTCCAGTTTGGTATGAAGCGTCAGTTCTCTGCAGGAGCTGAGCGAGAGCAGTTTTAGAGTCTGTGGTTACTCACACATCTCATGTGTGGCAAACGGTCATGAGCTCAGATGGTGTCTGATATTGTGTGGATGGAGAGGTGTTTAAGATAGTAGTGAGAATTTCCATATAATTAATTTAAAGTAAAGCTGTATTCACTCTTTAGGCCTTGGCAGCTTATGATATTGAAAGTACACCAGTTTAAAATCTGTATATCACTGTTGTTGGAAGAAAACCTCATACCTCAAACATTAACCTGTCCAACATGCAAATTTTACAGCAAAAGTTAAAATGTACTTTACTTTTAATGTAAGTCAATGGAACTGGAATATTTTGGTCTTTTTGGGTAATTTATTTGGTCAAAAACAACAAAAATGGATATCAGCTATACATATATATATATATATATATATATATATATATATATATATATGTTCAGATGGAAATATATTTATTTGGATTTGAAACAATATTAATGCCATTTTAACGTTTAACTGAATGCCCATTTGTACTCAACCAAGAATAACTGGAGGAAATAATAACTTTTAAAAAATGAAATAGATATAAAATTTTCAATGCTGAAATACTGTATGCTTTGGAATTTAATCCTAACTATAAATGCATGTAATCGTGTTTCATAACTTGCTGTGCTTCCATATAATAAGGCCATGTTTATACATAGTACATGCAATGGCGTGTGTGAAGTGTAAATGTTTAAAATGTGTCTTTAAAATAATTGCAATAAAATATTCTGAAATGAAAAGTAGATGTCTACTTATGAAATTTGATTTATACTTTATTACATAATTGTGCTAAATTAATGTAGGTGTGCATCACCAAACACGATAAGCATTTTCTACACAGCATGTCTTTATTCATTCTCATTAAAAATCAGATTGTAAATTAATATCTGTAGATGATTATTTCAACACTTAATTTTACTCAATATTGTACTGGATTTATATGGTCAGCCTGGATTTATCATTTATAAAAAGATAACTGGTGATGTACTGTTAATGTTACTATCTCATATATTCAGCTTTGTACTTTGCTACCTGGACTTATTACTTACTTTCATATAAAATATTATTTTAAGGCATCATCTTTAAACCTGTTTGTTTCCACAAGGCAAAGATCTGATGATTTTGTTAATATTGAATATAGAAATAAATGAGAAATCTCAGTCTAAGGCCGTCCCTTGGACAGACAAACAGGTACAGTCATTCTGTAAGTAGACGGAGGTAAACAGAATGGTCAGATATACATTTACAGTATAAGGAACATATTGACGTCTTGTGAATGTGATCAATAGTTATCAATTACTGTGGAAAGGTCAGACAGAACAACTGCCTCACTTGAATGTAATATGACTCTTCAATTGGCGAACGTACATAAGTTACTTTCTACAGGCCTCTCGGACCATGACTGTGTCCTACTGAGAGGGAACTGAATTTCTCCAACAGAACCAAAACAGTCTTTTTATTTTTAGATCATTTCTTATTAAACAACAGATCAGGCCTTTAAACCTTGCGAAGAGAATATAGTGGCTTTCGTACATGTGCCTGTTTTCCTACAGAGGCTATTAGTTTTTTAGTCAGTAAGATCACAGAATGTTTTTCAGGAACCAAAACTATTAATAATAAAAGTAGAAACAAGAATAATAAAAAAGGACCATTGCTGTGGCCAAACAGATCACGTCAAGCAGACAGACAGAACCATGTGACTTTTACCAGCCAATGGGGTTCAGTATAACACCCCAGAAGCTAATGCAGTTTGAAGCTTTACTCAGTTACACCCTTGCCTTCATATTTGCCTTCAAGTTTCAACATATAGCTGTTGTTTTTTCTGATGATGGATCCAACTGTGATTATCATCTTACTTCTCTACAAGACATGTAAGTTTCATAAAGTTACTGAAAACTGTTCTTACATGTATTATTGTTAATTCTGCTTGTTTTAATTTGCATCCATATTTTTCTTATTGACGGAACTTTGGTTGAATAGACTGAACTTTTCTTTACAGATTCTGCTCAAGCAGTGAGAAATTCTGAGCCGTTGGTCGTCTCAGCAGCGCCTGGTGAAACGGTCACTCTCAACTGCCCATCTGTAGGTGACTCAGATGCAGATGTTAGGATGTGGTATAAACAAAGACTGGAGCATGCGCCACTGGAAGTGGGATCAAAGTTTAAAACTAAGGATTCAATAATTTCAGCTCCTTTTGACAAATCAAGATTTAAAATAGAAAGAACAGCTCAAAACGTTTCTCTCAGTATTGAACGTGTCACTAAAGGAGATGAAGGAATGTACTTCTGTGCAGCGGCTGGAGAGAAAACGATGAACTTTTCTACTGCTACATTCTTAGCGGTCACAGGTAATAGAACTATTTTATTGTATCAATTGTTTTTAACATGTAAAATGTATTTGTTTTTTAAAATCCATTTAGAAGCCATTCTGAAATGTTTTGTTGCTACTGACCTTAATAATATCAATTCTAGTACAAAACTGATGCTTAGTTTTTTAATATCCCTTACATGTCACTGTCACACTTTAGATGTATAATGGACTCATTGCTGTTTCATTGTTTTACTTTTATTATAATGTTATCATACTGATATGTCAGTGTTATTCTAAAACTGTATATATTACATTGTCCAGAGCTGTTAAACATATCAGTGCTCCAAACTCCAGTAGGGGGGTCAGTTTCTCCAAGAGAGTCGGTCACTCTGCAGTGCACGGTCCTCTCTGAGATCAGAGCAGCAGATCTCCGAGTGCTCTGGTTCAGAGCTGCTGCAGGACAATCCTTTCCTGAAATCATTTACACTCATCAGAACAGCAGCAGCCGTCAGTGTGAGATCAGCTCTTCTACAAGCTGCTCTCTGTATGAGTTCTCTAAGAACATCCTCAACCAGCACCACACTGGAACTTACTACTGCGCTGTGGCTGCTTGTGGGAAGATCATTGTTGGGAATGGAACATCAGTAGAACTGAGTAAGTTTTGTAGTGTACAACTAGTCACGTTTGTATACATGTCAATATACTGTTCATTTACTGTTGACATCAATTAGAACATTTCTATGTAAGTAAGTTTTTGAGAGGTAAACAAAGTC
The DNA here is from genome assembly GCF_015220715.1 of Pygocentrus nattereri. Lineage (NCBI taxonomy): Eukaryota > Metazoa > Chordata > Actinopteri > Characiformes > Serrasalmidae > Pygocentrus > Pygocentrus nattereri. Next base: position 34,019,122 of record NC_051218.1, on the reverse strand, counting down.
AATCAGAGTGGTGTAATGTGAAATGACAAAGAAAAGTATTGGCTCAGAATTCTTTACAGTGGTGATGATAAGAATCAGGGGTTGTGATTGCAAAATCTAATTAAAAAATGTTTATATTGGGGGGTGCATCTTTTCTCATAAAACGCTGCAAGTATTTAAATACAAATAAAAAATAAATAAATAAAAATGACAAGAACAGAACAAAACAAAACAACAACAAAAAAAAAACTAATTCATGTTACCTGTGTTTTAGAGACACTAAAAGCTTCAGATAACTGGTTCCTATCACCACCACTGTGAACTATACAGACTGAGACCTGTTTCTCAAAAATGCACCATTTCACAGCAAATTACTTTCTATTGTCTCGTTTAATTTTCCAAAATATTTTGGGGGAAAAAAGGAACATTTTTCATTATTGGGACCAAAATCAAATTACTGTTTACTGTTAAACAGTAATAAAATAAACATTATATAAAAATCTAGCTAAACAAGATCAGACGGCGAATGGATTTTGAGGCTTGAACTTTGTATTCAGTATTCATGTATTCAGTATGTTGTTAATTCCTTTTTTACAGAAGCTTCTGCAGGTCCTGTAATGCTGACTCTGGCAGTTTTCTCAGCAGTGTGTGTGGCTGTAATCTGCGCTCAAACCATTTTAATCCATAAACTGAGAAAATCTGAACACGGCGCTGGTGGTAAGTGTTCATTATGAAATGAAGCTGAACATTTTATTAGAAAGAAAATAGAAAATAGTGATAATATTACTAATAAGTTTAGCCTCATTAAACTGTATCTGAAGGTAATTGTGAAGTTTTATCTCCTCTACAGAGAAAGCTCAGCAGGGGGCTGTGAATGAGAGGACCACCAGACAGGTACTCTTTATACACTTACTCTTTAAACTATATTTTCTACTAAAGATTTCAGTTCAAATTTCAACCAGAGACAAAGCTGACCATTTCTGTTTTCTGATTTATGATCAAACATGCAAATTATTATGTAGTAATAATAAAATACACAGAAAAATCCATTCAGTCATCAGTTAAGGAAGGATAAGGGAAACATAAAACATCAATATAAGGAAAAATATTTAATAATCTGTATTCCAACATACAGCACATGCAGATCATTATAATTTTTGATCCATTTATAATATAAATTCAACATTTTTCTCACAATCTCAGAGCAGCACAGCATCATCAGCAGAGCAGAGTATATATATATTTCTGGTTTATTAAATTATTGTTCTTTGTTCAGTTAAGCACTTCTAGTTTATTCACTCTGCATTAAGTTTCATTCATTATGACCTAAAATGCATTATTAGTTGTAATATTGAAAAAAGAAAATCTCATAACAGAGTCATATGCAAGTGGTTTGACACCCTTGAGCAAATTACAAGTTTTGTTCATTGTCTATTAACCTATTGGGAGAAAACAAATGTACAAACAAATAATCAAACAAGCAAAAAGATGAAAAAACACTGAGTTTGTGTCCCATATTATAAAGCAAAGATAATTTCATGGTTTCAATTTCAAGTGTTTTATAATAAATTTCAGCCCATTTTCAGGACAAAGTGTAGATGAATTCCACATGTGTTTTTAAATTAAAATGAATTAAAATTAAATATAACATTTAAATATTCTTAAAAAATGAATATTGATGAAAATTTACGTATTGAAATTTTTTTCAAGTTATGCATTAATAAACTCTTTTTAGGTTTAATGAACTCAATTTTTTTTACTGAACACAATCTATGGCCGGCACTCTCAGAAAAAAGGTATAAAGCTGTCAGTGGGGCAGTATTCAAGGGTACATCTCAGTGCCTTTAGTCAGGGAGCACATTGTGTTGACTCCACACACTGTGTCTCGTCTCCAGGCCTTTATTTTACAGTTGTGCTAAAACATTTGGCTATGAAAAGATAAAAAATATGTACTTTTTCACCTGGGAAAATGTATTTAAGGTTCACAATCAGACCTTACAACCGCTGTTGCACCTTTAAGGGAACATTTTAGACTGTTTGTACCTTGATTAATGAAAGATCTATCTGAACAGAACCTTTATTTCTAGTAGTGTATGGGCATACAGTCTTAACAATATTACACTAAAACAATGTGAATTTTGATAAAAGTAATGTATTTTACATGGACTTAGGCTGATTACTGTGTGTTATTACATCTAATTATGCTATTGTATGTGATTTTCACAAAACAGACCAGTTACATACTAAAACAGGCCATAATGAATACAAAGTAATAGAAGGATAAAATATGTGCAATTTAACACAGAACAAGAAACTAATCAATTCCCAAATATTAGGTCAGTTAAAATAATCTCTGGTCTTGCTCAAGGGCAAGAGTTTCACAGTCTATCTTATATTTGAAAGATGTTTAAATAATTATTTATTCTCAGTTTATTGTTGGAGAACACATTAATATTCTAAAGGATTATAAATTGATTGCATTAGTCAGTGAATAAATGTAGATATTCTATAGAAAACAGGCTCTTTGATTTTCATCAGGCAACTTAAAGTAGCTCAGTAAATATTGTCATGTATTAATAACAGATTTGTCTGTAAAAAAAAAAGTTTTCTTATATTTTTCAGTAGATGATGATGTTTATTTCTCACAGGAGCAGAACACTGAGAACCTGCATTACGCTGCCATCCACATCAAAGAGAAGAAAGCCAAAGGTGGGAGAGTGAAGAGAGAACAGCCTGAAGACGTTATTTACTCTCACGTGAGAAGCTCCAAAGCTGCTGCTCAGCGCTCACATCGCTAGTTTCCTAAGATGGTCATGAGTGAATATTTGAACTTTTCCAAACCTCAAATGAGCTCCAGTCTTTAATCTGTCACTGTTTATTTCTTGTTAGTGATTGTTCTGTTGACTGAAAGTTTCGGTTCTCTGAAGGACAACGTGAGAACTCAGCTTTAGAGCGTGTGGTCACTGTGATCACACAGACTGATGTTGTCTGATATTCAGCTCTATTCATAGAAGTGTAGTGAAATTTTGAGATAAGCAAACTACGTCTGAAATAATGCTCGAATGATCACAGTGGTATGCAAATGTTTGGGCCCCGCTGGTCAAATAACGTGTTGTTGATTTTGTGAACATAAGTTTCACTGAAATTTCACAGAACATAAGTTTCACAAGTTTCTGAAATTGGGGAAAAAGAAACATAAAACGTTGCCTGTGCAAAAGTTATGGAGCATGACATGTAGATTAATTAGACACTGTTTTTCTCCTGTTTGTTCAACTCAGCAAATAAATAGAAATTTTATGCAGAAATGTGATAGAATGTGTTAATTTATTTCCACTTAGATAATCAAATAAACAGGACCATAAGTTTAGACAAGTAGCAAATTTTCTTTAAGGGAATATATTTCAAAAGAACACATACTAATATATGAAATATATTTAATTTAATATATCTCAAAAGAACACTTAGTAACAATACTGTTATTTTTACTTAGTAATTTCAATATAAATTATATGTTATATAAGTTGAAACCGTATGATGTCAATGTAAGAGTAAAAAAAAAAATATGCACTATAAAAATATATCATAGAGTATGTACAAATAACTCACTGAAGATCAGAGATTAAAGCATTTTTCATATTCATGCCACATTTTAATTAAACCACCCATGTTGCTATTTTCTCTTCAGTACAGATTTCAGCTGTTTCATTTGAGCATTTAAGAATATTAATAAAACCAATTCCAAAAGTTTTGGGACAGTAGGTAAAATGCAGAAAACAGAAAGTGGTTTATGACCGTACTCATATTCGACCTGTATTGGAAAGAAAACAGTACAAAGACAAGATGCTTTATATTTGTTTCTTATCCATTTCATTATTTTTGTAAATATACAGCCCTTCTGATATTATTACATGTTCTTATTTTTTCCTAGCTTTACATAATTTGAAAACTCAACTGCATTTTAATATGTCCAAAATGTTGGGACAAGGTCAGTTTAAGACAAGAAACATGATTAAATGTTCAAAAGTATTTGTTGTTTTGTTTGTTTATTTCTTTGTTTCTCGTGGTGTAATCATACATGCTCTGTATGAGTGAGGATGGTCAAGGCTCGCCACGTTAATTAAAAATTACATCAGAAAAATCCATCACTGTAAAAATGAATGTTTCTCTGTGAGTGATTGTGAAGATTTTATGTATTTCACCCTCTACAGTGCATAATATCACCTAAAGATTCAGAGAATCTGGAAAAATCTCTGTGAGTGAAGCGTATGGAATATTACAACGGAAGGCCTGTGACCTTTGTCTTTTCAGACAACACTACATGTTTCCATTATAGGCCACAGGAGCTCAGGAATACTTTGACAAACTGATGTCAATAAACACTGTCACTGCATCCACTAATACAGGTTAAGAATGTATTATGCACTGAGGAAGTCAAATGACAATAATACACAGAAAAGGCACCAGCTTCTCTGAGCTCCTCTACTTGTTCTACTTGTTTTATATAATGTTCAAATGTTCAGGCTGGATCTATAGCAAAAATATTCAGCTGAGCTGCCTATAGCTTAGCATTAACATACTACTAAGAACTCTATAGAGGTGCTAGTAGATGTAAGCACTAACATACTGACGTCCTTCCCCTCATTTTTCACCAAATTTAGGTATTTATGGCCAGAATTGAAGGCCTGCTACTAATAGCCATAGGTCATCAATGATGAATATAATGTTCAGCCTATTTGTAAATAATTAGTTCATTCATTAACTTATTCTATATGTCCAAAATTTGGCAGACACCTGCTTACCCAATGTTTCTTCTGAAATAAAGGGTATT
>NC_051218.1:33002509-33012509 GCF_015220715.1 Pygocentrus nattereri | reverse complement strand
CACTACTTTTTCTCTTTTTCTTCTCATCCTCTCTTTTCAGCCATCCTCTCTGCATTACTCTCTGTCTCTCCCTACTTACCCTCTATTGTTCCTCTCTGTTTCCTCTTCTCTCTCTCTCTCTCTCTCTCTTTCTCTCTCTCTCTCTCTCAGACAGTGTCAGTTCTGACACTCTTGTTTTAAAAACAAACAAAAATATCAAGGCAAAAACTATTTGTGTGTATGAGGGTGATAGTCAATGTGTTTAGCAGGATGTCCCTCTACCAGATACCCCCTCCCCATACCCTCTAAACTCTCTCTCTCTCTCTCTCTCTCTCTCTCTCTCTCTCTCTCTCTCTCTCTCTCTCTCTCTCGTCCTCTTCCCCCTGTTCCTGAGGACACAGTGGGGGTAAAACTTCAGAAGCACCTCCAGCACAGCCAACACAGCTAAATATAGCTAACAGTGTGTGTGTGTGTGTGTGTGTGTGTGTGTGTGTGTGTGTGGGTGTGTGGGTGTTCTCTACATGTTTAGTTGCTGAACATAAAACAACTGAAATCCTCCTCTGTCTCAAAGCTGAAGGAAACCTGACAACACAGTCAATTACTAACATCACTAACTGACCCTGTTAACTCTCCTTGTTTGACCTTTGACTTCATCTGTAGTAGTGCACGCCAAGGTCAATGAGGGTTTATTCAAAGTAATTCTAAAAGTATTTAGATTAAAGTAATGCACAAAAGTGTTAAGCATTTCTCAGCGAGTTACAATTTTGTAGATCCAAAGTTTTATTCTGACAGTGAAAATGATTGTAATTAAATATGACCATCAAAAAGACTGTGTCCATTTAAAAGCAGTGCATGGTGTTATAGTGTGGGATAGTATAGTGGTTAACACCTCTGCCTTCTACACTGTAGATTGGGGTTCAATCCCAACCTGGGCAAAACACCCTACACTATACTAATAAGAGTCCTTGGGCAAGACTCCTAACACCGCCTTGGCCTACCTGTGTAAAATGATCAAATTGTAAGTCGCTCTGGATAAGAGCGTCAGCCAAATTCTGTAAATGTAAATGTATATGTATATATGCACAATAAGCTTCATCAAATTTACTTTCAATAATTCAATAATATGGCTTAGAACCTGAACACAATGATGTCCACAGAGTGAACACAGTTTCCAATTTTCATCACTGATGTCCAGTGAATGAATCATTTTGGGCCATTTTTATTGGTCCATTCTGAAATTGGTCCATTCTGAAATATTCACACATGTAAATGGCTGGTGATGACAATAAACAACAAAACAAATTTCATATATTTATATAAAAAATGTAACATGGAATGAAGATTAAGCTAGCCAAATGTTAGCTGTTTATTTATGAGTCTAATGAGTATGAATTTAAATAGCTTAAACGCTGTTATTAAATTATCTAGCCCAGTATGTAATGGGCTGAAATCAACACAGTTGTTATCGAGAACTGCATTCAAGTTCTCCTCTTATGAACTCAGTGTTTGTCTTTAGATGTTTCGTAAGTTTGTTTCTTCAGAATGCGGCATTATCTTCCTCTAACAATGTTTATTCAACACACTTACGCAGAGTGAGCTCATAGAGCTTCTACAAAACAAACCTGACCACCTCCACATGCTGAACATCCTGTTTGATTTCAACATGTATTCAAAAGTCCTCAAACAAGTTCTGATGGTTTCTAGAAACTATAAATACAAGTTTGTAATGTTTGGCTCATTTTATATAACAGAATCATCATGTTTGTTGTATTTAAATTCTGTAAATGTTATAGCAGTTCTCTTGTTTCATCAAAATAGATAAGGCCTTACATGTTAGATTAACTGTCAACATAATTAGGATGTGACAGGAATCAGCCAATCAAGCTTTGATTTACAATTTATAATGAATGTGAAATAGCCCGTTTTTTCGGAGTGGGAAAGTTTTCAGATTTACAGATATGCTGCAGCACATTAATGTTTTCAGAGGTATTTTAGTCATAGCTATAGTTGCTAGGCTATTATGTGGCAGCAGCTCTATGCCAGGACTCTTTACCAAATGAGTCAATGTAAAACTGATAGGTACAAGCTCAGATATGTGAGCTTCAGAAACCTAGAAACTGACAAAAATTGTGGGTTAGCTTAGCACTAACATATTATTAGTAAACCCATAGGGGTAACAGCAGAATTTAACATCATACGTTCTTTAAAAAGATGCTTCTTCAGAGGTTCTTTAGTGAAGAACCATGCACATTCAAAGAACTCTTTGTATGATTAAAGGTGAATTCACTTTGGTGAATTGGTTCTACAGATTGATCAGATTGATGGAAAATGTGTTGTATATGGTTCTGCTGTTGTTATGATGTCAAGCTTAGGCCAATCTCAGAATATCAAAAGGTTAAAACACAGAACCATCTACAACATATTCTGCACCATCTGAAGAACATTTCCACCATGCAAAGAAACATTTAATCATGTAAAGGGTTCTTTAAGTGTTTGAGACAATTTCTTTATTAAAGAACCCTTGACGAATCATCTTGTTTGTGTTACTGACATTTTTACTGTGTAAAAGTCTGACTCCCCTTCATTTATTTATTTAAAAATGGCCATTAAGTACAAGCTATTACAAAAAAAAAACAAACAAACAAAAAACACGATTTTACTCTGGACACATCCTTTCAGCCCAACATAGCTGAGCTGTCTTCTCACAGTGGATCTGCGGATGTTTTCAGATGAAGCAGCTTGATTTTCTCCTCTTTGTCAAAGTTGAAAGCTTTAAGTGTTGTTTATCTGGTGAGGACAGTTTTGGTCTCTACCAGGTCTTCCAGGTTGTTGTTAGGAGTCATATTTTCTCTGTAGCTTTTAATCAGTTTTAGAACTTCAGTTTTGGAAATTTAATGGCAGTTTTGACTATAACCTAAATGAATGAAGAGGGGCTCTAACACTTGCACAGTACTGTAGAGTGATGAATGCGTAATCATAGTGATGTTGCAGTGCTGATAGCAGGTGGGAGAGCAGGTGGAGGACGCTGAAGACGTTCGCCTTGTCCTTAAGTGTACAGATGAATGGGTGTTGATGACAGACAAGCAGAAAAGCAGGAGATTCCAAAGAAGCTGTGTGTTTACATCACAAATAGTGTATGCGTGTGTGTGTGCATGTGTGTGTGTGTGTGTGTGTGTGTGTGTGTGTGTGTGTGTGTGTGTAGGACAACAGTGACACCAGTAAACGGTCAAAACTTCAGCACACAAGTGAGCAAGTCTGAACAGGCCGACTGGCAGTGGATCACACACACAGTTGAATGAGAAGAACTCAGAGGATCAGGTTAACAAACACACTGAGTAACTGACTCACACACACACAATGCTAACACAAACACAGACGGGGTGGGGGCGTTAAGAGATACAAAGAGATTTTCATTTTTTTAATGTTACTTTAGTCATAAAAATATATTTTGCTGGTTTGATTATCATAATTAGTAAAACTATAAATACAGATATTGTTGTCAGTATGTTTTAATTCTACTGCTGTTATGCTTGGATAATATTGTAAAAAATACTGTACTGAGAGAGAGAGAGAGAGAGAGAGAGAGAGAGAGAGAGAGCGGAGAGAGAGAGAGAGAGGAGAAAGGGGGTCGGGGGTAAAGAGAGGGAAGGGGCCAAAACAGAAATTTAAAAAAAGCTGGAGGGAGAAAGAGAAAAAGAAAGACAGAGAAACAGAGAAAACAAAGATGAAAAGAAAAGAGAGAGGAGAGAGAGGGAGAAAGAAAAAAAGATAAGAGAGTTAAAGATCAAGAAGGAAAGATAGAAACTGAAAGAAGACAAATAAAGCACAGAGGGAGAAAGAGAGAGGGAAAATGAGAGAGAAGAGAGAGAGAGAAAGAGAGAGAGAGAAATAGATTGAGAGAGTGAGAGAGATATATTCATACTGAAACAACCCTGAAGCTGTGGAAGCTGGAATTTTGTTCTGAAACAGGAGCTGTCATACACACACACGCACACGCACACACACACGCTGAGATGAGTATAAGACAGGTAAAGGTGTGTGTGGAGTCATCCTCAGGGCTTATATTCACTCTCTCTGTCTCTCTCTTTCTGTTAGCTGATCTACAGCTGACGGAACATTCAAAGACAAACCAAAGCCAAGAGGACAGCTTCAGCTTCTCATCAGCATCATCCCTCACTTACTCATTCACTTGCTCACCTGCTCACTCACTCACTCACTCACTCCCTTACTCACTCACCTACTCACTTACTCACTTGCTCACCTACTCACTCACATGCTCACTTACTCACTCGCTCACCTACTTACTTACTTACTCACTCGCTCACCTATTTACTTACTCACTCACTCACTCACCTACTCGCTTGCTCACTCACTCACTAACCCACCACTCACTCACTCACTCACTCACTCACTCACTCACTCACTCACTCACTCACACACTAACCCACCACTCACTCACTCACTCACTAACCCACCACTCACTCACTCACTCACTCACTCACTCACTCACTCACTCACTCACTCACTGACTATTAAGTCATTCACTCATTCCCTTACTCACTAAGTCACTCACCCACCAATTCACCCACTCGCTCATCTGGTTTATCTGAACTGCTCTGTTTCTATTGAACTCGCAGTCCTTCTGTAGTTTCACAATCACAACATTCACTCTAACAAACAACAAAACAATCTGATCTAAAACGAAACATTAAATATTTACATAGGTTTGTTTACCCAACTCAGTGTCTCAACATAATGAGTCATCTTCTTTATGTTGTGTGTTCATATAAAAGAAAAAAAGAAAAGAGTATACTGTCGTTGTCTAAAAAAATGTATCTGTTTTTGTCGATTTTTATTCGAGGCTAGCAGCTGTCCTTCACACTGTGTGGACATTTCATGATGAATGGGCTGATAGAAATGCTTCAAAACTGCCTGTGATGAAATATCTTTGCATTAACTTACTCTGAAAGTAAGGAAAGTTTTTGCCCTCTCCTGTAAAGATACCATTTTGGAGATACCTGTTTTCCTGTGGACAGTGCTGATACATATATAACACAATATGCCGTAATACATCACTGCAAAGTACTTTATATACTTATTAAATGAGTAATGACTCCCTCAGTAAAGAGACAAAAAATCCTGTAGAAAGTCTGCTGCTTATCAGCTCCCTCTTACTGAAATATGAGAAAAGTAAAACCTTTCAGTGAGGTCAAATCCTTAAAAGAATAAATTGAAAAACAGGCTGCAGTTCTTGCATTTAGAAGTGCGTGCAGAGTTCTCTTACAGTGATAGATGAGGAGAACACACATAAAGACACATATTAATTTAATCTGAGCTCCTAGTTACTGTCCGGTAATGGAGATGGGTGTCCTCAGTGAGAATTCCCTAATTTGTGGAGGTCAACAACCATTTGTCTCATTTTATTTGTGTGTTTTTCTGTGTTGCTGCACAACTAAGAGTGTTTGGCCTGCACATGACCTCATGTTTATACTCCAGTGGAATAGGAATCATAGAGGAACACTTAAGAGTTCCGAAAGACTCACGTGTGCTTACAGAAGATGAAATATGAATGGGAATATGGGCCAATTACAGTATGCTGGTTAGATTTCCTCAGGGTGAAAACCCAGCCATGGTGCAACATGCATTTTTGGGGGCAAAAGTTTATTTCTAAGACAATTAAGGTAATGGAAGGGCCTACGTTTAATCATGATTTGTAAGTATAATAATATGCCCAATATGTATTAAATACAAGTAATTGTATGTGTTGAAATGTCCCAATATTCCCATGGAATACTACATTAATGTTAAGCCTTCAGTCTTAACCTACACTCACTATACATTGTGATCTGGTGTTGCACAGTTAATCACACACATCACACTATTGGTTTTGTTCTCCTGATAATGAAATGAACTCTGCAAAAATCTCCAATTAATGGATTGTACTGTGTTTTGAGAATAAACAAATGTACAAATAAATCACACAAATACAAAAATAACATTCAATTACAATCAATATTCACTGTATCACTCAGACACTGCTTCAGACGCTGTGTCTCACTCACACACTGCTGAACTAGTAAAGGGGGCAGTCCACCGCCCACCCACTGCACACACACACACACACACACACACACACACACATACACACACACACACACATACACACACACACACACACAGAATACCAAGAAAACTTTGAACCAATATGAAGGAGTCTCTCTCTCGCATTAAAAAAAAAAAGAATGAAATATTTAAGGCCATTATATGGCGCAGTGCCAGGGGGAGCGAGGAGAATGTGTGTGTGTGTGAGAGCGTGTGTGTGCGATCACAGAGATGTTAAAGTCTCTTAAACACTGAAAGTGTGACAGAGTGATCACACGCTACAGAGAGCACAACACAGAGAGAGAGAGCGAGAGAGCGCGAGAGAGAGAGCGAGAGAGAGAGAGAGAGAGAGAGAGAGAGAGAGAGACAGAGAAGCAGAAGTTGGAGTTGGAGAGAAAATATAAAGAATAAATGTGACAAATAAAGGCGACAAACATAAAAAAAGACAGAGGGAGAGCAATAAAGAAGGTAGAAAGAGAGAAAGAAACAGAGAGAGTAAAAAAAAGGGGGGGGGGGCAAGATATATATTTATATATAAACACAAGAATTTATCTCAGAACAGTATTTCAGGTGCTTGCATAGTACTGTATGTAAATACACACACACACACACAAGCTATAAATAGACAAAGTATCACTTGTCAGAACAAAACCTTGTATCTTTGTGTTTAAATTTTATGATGAATTGACCAAAAGAAACGGTCTTACTTTGAGAGTAAAGCATGTTTTGTCTTTCTCCTGTAAAGTCACCATTTTGGAGATACGGGGTTTTGTTTTCCAACAGCACAGCTGAGATCCCACATTCTATTCTGCATTTTTGCTCTTTTTTCACTCTTTCATATATATGTATATATGTACACACACACACACATACACACACACACACACACACACACACACACACTTGTTACTAAAGTCATTGATCTGCTAATCAAGCATCTGCAACAAAAACAGAAATGCTCTGTTTTCTCTCTCTCTCTCTCTCTCTCTCTCTCTCTCTCTCTCTCTCTATCTCTCTCTCTCTCTGAGGTCTAAAGAAACTGTAAACAGGTCAAAATAAAGACAGAATCTTCATCGTGGGATTAAACTCATCGTTTATAGGTCATTTATGAAAATTAGAAGCTAAAGAGCAGTCAGGAACTAGATTACTGAGAGAGAGAGAGAGAGAGAGAGAGAGAGAGAGAGAGTGTTGAAGTAGGTTAGGTCCAGATTGACAGGGTTTGTAGGTCACTGGGCGACTGACACAATGACACACACACACACACACACACGATCATTTATTTTTTTGTCCAATAAACCTCATTTAATATTTATTAACCTACTTTATATTTTTTCATGAATACCCTCTTTTATACTTAAATATTATTTTTTAATAACATCTATTAATTATTTATTCATGTTTTTAATATTTCATATGTTTAATGTATTAAACCTAATATTTAACCCACTGTTTGAGCAGTCGAACTCTAGAGGGAGTGAGATTAACATCACTGCTGTGATTGGCTCTTAGGTGTGAGCTGAAGGTGAGTACAGTAGATCACCACAGCTGTGAACATACCACCCAAGTCCTACTGCTGTATACAACAGGAATATCAATGAAGAGCAGCTCTGAAAACTGTATCACAGGCTTTAATATCAACAAATAGCTCCACCACAGAAAGTAGAACGCTTTTACAGAGCAATACAACTGGCATGTGATCTAATGTGAAGAGGTCTGTTTTTGTGTTTTCTTCTGACAGCATAATAATGTAATTGCTAGTATTAACGTTGTTGTTTGTGTTTTGGACTGAGTATGAACACTATAAAAAGAAAAATGAATGAACAAATAAATAAATAATTAAAATGCATCTTCTTCTTCTTCTTCATCTTCTTCTTCTTCTTCTTCTTCTTCTTCTTCTTCTTCTTCTTCTTCTTATTATTATTATTATTATTATAATATTCTCCAGACTGTACACTACTACACTGTGCTTATAAACTGCACTAAGCACACAATTAATTTTCTCTTTGGGGACCAATAGAGTTGATCTTATGATGATGTTATCACTTGTCCCATCTTCCCAGCCTGTACCTGCTGCTGTTGTCTCGCTCACTGTATTTATCATGTTATTAATTCATTGTCAATTGTTTGATCCTTACTTTCACTTTCATCAGTTCTAATGACAGTGAACAGATCAGCAAGAGTTTTAGCCTCTAATATAATCTTAAGGGGAAAAAAAACAAAGAAAAAAAAACTTGAATAGCTCAAATTACATAATGCAAATATTCCCTGATACCCAATCACACAGGTTTAAACCCATAATGTTGCTTGACTGTCTACATGCCTAAACAATCATTTAATCTCTGATCTACATTTTATAGTCTTAAGGTTTATATAGGTTATAAAAGACTTACAAATAATCGATCTATCTCTCTATCTATCTATCTATCTATCTATCTATCTATCTATCTATCTATCTATCTGTCTGTCTGTCTGTCTGTCTGTCTGTCTGTCTGTCTGTCTAGCCATCTATCTACCTCTTTGTCTATGCTTGATTAGCTGTCTTTAACCACTCATACAGCTCATTAGAATATGCCATCTGAAATTATTTATTTAATGCAGTCTGATGAAATGATGCCAGGAATCAAAATAAACTGAACACTTATAACATGCAGGATGAATGTGTTCTCCATCTGTCATAAAATGCTACTGTGCCGGGGAGTGAAGGTTCTCACAATCTTTCTCCGAAACACATAAAGCTCCACCACATCTTTTTAAACATCATTGGAGCTCAAAAAACTTGGAGGAGAACACTTACATCAGCTAACAGACGCCCACACAGGCCCACACCACTAAAAACAGCTGTGACCGTCATACCATGTCAGAAACCGTCACGGTTTGAGGTGAATGTGTGAGGATTTAGCCATGTAGTTAACATCATGCTAATTGGTGGGGGATAAGTTTCCAATACTTGTAAGCCAGATCAGCTTCATAGGTCTAGTGCTAAAACTGAAGAAGCAAACTGAATTGAGGTTAAAGGGACGAAACGGGGGGATTTTTACTAAATGTATTGTGTATAAAGGCCACAGCCTCGAAATTTGCACTGCACCTGCATGCGTAAGAATTATCTTAAATTTTTCCTGCTTTTGTCTCTTGTCATGTGAGCGTTTGGCTGTGCACAGAAGGGAAGATGCACGGGAAATGGTCACCGCCGTCCAGAACAATGACCACCACGGATCAGGACGTGCAGTCATTGTGCAGCACGTTAGGTCTGCAACATTGTTCTGCAAATAAACATTAGCAAGAAACGGAACAGTTTGAATTTCCGCTTCTGTGAAGTCAAAACAATGACATGCCGCTATCTGCTGATTATCGTACTGTAAATCTTAATCATCAGCGAGAATCAGCCGACTGCGAAGACGGACACGAGTGATTCTGTGTTTACCTTGCTGCATCATGTGCTTGCATTCTTGCTCTGTATCTGCTGTATGGTGGCATTTTGTTTTGTGTGTGAGAATATTATTCTTGTTCACAACAGGCTGTCCAAGTAGAGAGAGTTGGGAATGTTTGGCACAACTGAATGAGCAATGTTTATTAGCTCCTATTGTCTCTGTTAAATGAGGATTCCAGCCTAAAACTACAGTTCAATGTGTTACAGAAGCTACAGAAGTTTTTCCGAGGTGTGTTTATCATTCTAGTCTGTCCATAAGATTTCCAGCCTTTGTAAAAATGCATTGATGGAACTATTGCATAATTTACCATAGTTCTCAAATTCATAGATTTTGATCGTGTCATTAGGAAGACCACATCACCATGTTGGTACGCAAGTTGCAACTTTGACTGTGATCTGATGGAGCTCGTCTTATCACTGTTACTGCAGTTCCAACCCTGCAGCTGGATAAAAAGCCAACACAATTGATCAGAATGACCATGAGAAAGATCA
>NC_051218.1:32937509-32997509 GCF_015220715.1 Pygocentrus nattereri | reverse complement strand
GGAAAAAAGAGGAAGAAAGAAAGAGAGAAGGGAGGTAGAAATATATAAAAAGAGAAGGAAAAAGAGGGGGAAGAGAGAGGTAGAGAAAGTGAGAGAGTGATAGAGAGCACAGCGGCTCTATCTCAGTGGACCGGATTATGTTTCTGGCACCAGGGAGAAGCATGCTGGGAGTTTATGCAGCTGAAGAAGGGCAGAAGGAGAGAGAGAGAGAGAGAGAGAGAGAGAGAGAGAGAGAGAGATTGAAGGATGAAATAGGAACAGACCAAGGGATGGAGAGATGAAGGAGGGAGAGATGGAAATAGGAATGAGAGAATTCCACATTATCTACCTCTTCCACCTCTATTTTCACCACTTTCACCTCCTTCTCCTCTACTTCCACCTGCTCCTCCACTTTCTCCACTTCCACCTCCTCCTCTACTTCCTCCATGTCCACCATAACCTCTACTTCCACCTCCTCCTCTATTTTCTCAATTTCCACCTCCTCCTCCTCTATTTTCACCTCCTCCTCTACTTTCTCCACTTCCATCTCCTCCTCTACTTTCTCAACTTCCTCTTCCTCCTACTCTATTTTCACCTCTATTTCCCCCTCCTCTACTTCCTGCATCTCCTTCTCTAAGTCTTCTACCTCCTTCACCTTTACCTCTACCTCCTCCTCCACTTCCACCTCCTCTCCTTCCTACACCTCCCCCCTTCCACCTTATCCTACACTTCCTTCAGCTCCGCCTTCTTCACTTTCAATTTACTCTTCTTTTTTTCCCTTTCTCTTCTTATTCTCTCTCCATAAGCCTGTCCTCCTCCAACACCTCATCCTCCATCCCCTCTGTTTCTTCTCTCCTTTTTTCCACAACCTTCCCTCCTCTTTCTTTAATATTCCTCTCCTGTGCTGCTCTTTTACCCCCTCCACTTCCTCTGTCTCTTCCTCTCTCTTCTCTTTCATTCTTTTACTCCAGTTCTCCTCAGGCTCCAGCTCCTTCTTTTTTCCATCTCTGCACTCTGCAGTGAAATCAGAGCAATAGTTGATCTCCTGCTCCTGAGGTCGTTTGTGGAAGCGTCAAAACAGAGCGTAGCAGCTCTGCGCTAATGTGAGCATAACAGACACTCGCCGGCTTTCAGAGACTCTCTCACATCTCACATCTCACTCCACATTCCTGAGGCATAACCTGCTGTGAAGAGTGTGTGTATATGTGGTTTTGAATCTGTGCCAGCAGTGTGAGTTGTTCTGGTTACTATGACGACAGAGTGACCCTTCAGTAACCCCAACAGGTTTTGACCCGTCTGATGACTTCAGGTGAGGTACATTTTTGTGTATATTTGGTTTTGCATGATTGTGTACAGACGAGAACAATCAGAGCAGTTTCACTGTGTGTGTGTGTGTGTGTGTGTGTGTGTGTGTGTGTGTGTGTGTGTGTGTGTGTGTGTGTGTGTGTGTGTGTGTGATGTCATAATACACAATAATCAAAACACTCACATACACTACCAACATCTTTGTGTTTCACTGCAGTAACCTGTCTACTAGGGAAAGAGAGATATAGAGAGATAGATAGATAGAGAGAGAGAGAGAGAGAGAGAGAGAGAGAGAGAGAGAGAGAGAGAGAGAGAGAGAGAGAGAGAGAAAGAGAGAGAGAGATGAAGAGTAGGGAACGAATGAGGAGAAAAGAGAGAGGTGAAAAAGAGAGATGGGGAAAGAGAGACATGCAGTCTATATAATACAGAAAGAAAATAGAAAAGACATAAGGCAGAGCAAGAGAAATGAGAGAGAGAGACAGCAAGAGACATATATATATATATATATATATAGAAAGGGTAATGAGAGAAAGAGAAAGAGTAATGAGAGAAATAGAGAAAGGAATGAAAGAGAGAAAAAAGAAAGAGAAAGGAAACTATATATATATATATATATCCGACCCTGACGGAGAAGTGGCTTAGAAAATGGATGGATGGATGGACGGATGGATGGAGGATATATATATATATATATATATATATTTATATATATATATATATATATATAGTGAGAGAGAGAGAGACAGAGAGAGATGAAAGAGAGTGAGAGGGGAAGAAAGTTATGTAGAGAGAGTAACAGAAAGAAAGAAAAGAGTAGAAGAAAGAGTAATGAGAGAGATATATAGATGAGAGGAGAGAGAGGAATGAGAGAGAGACAGAAAAAGAAAGATGAACCAGAGAGAAAGAGAGAGAGAGAGAGAGAGAGAGAGAGAGAGAGAGAGAGAGAGAGAGACAAGAACAAAAGTGTAAAATAAAAGACAGATAAAGACAGAAAGCGGAACGAAAGCCAGAGATAGAAAGGGTAATGTAGGAGAGAAACAGAGAGAGAGGGAGCGAGAGAGAGAGAGAGGGAGAGAGAGAGAGAGAGAGAGAGAGAGAGAGAGAGGGGAATGGGTGGTGCTATTGTCGGTGTGTGTTGACAAGTGTGAGCTGTCTTTGTTTGTGTGTAAACAACAGTATGAACAGGAACAAATGGCTCAAATGAAGCGTACACTTCCCTCCATTAAGGCCTTCCTGCACCCCCCCCAAACAAACATACACTGCCCTAACCCTCACCTTCAAGGTGGATTTCCATAGAATTTACCAAAAATTGTTCATACTTAAACAGCTGAGATGTAAACGGAGTCATTCAGATTGGTTTGGTGTGAAATGAGAAACTTACTGAGTCAGAATTGTTCACAGTGGTGGTGATAGGAACCAGACGTCTACCTCCAAAAGCTCCTCACAGAATGTTATTACATGAAATGGTTATGAATACACAACCTGATGTCTGAGACATTTTAGATTTATTTAGTTTTGTTAAGTTTTGTTTAATTAGTTTTGTGCAGATTTTAAGCTTAAAAATGCACTAATAGTGAAGAGATACATAATATGCAGAGGGTTATGAGGCAAAATACTCCATTAAGAAAAGTTCTTTCAGATTTATGACTATTTTATTTCAACGTTCCATATAATGTGTATTCCATATATGTGTAGATTTACTGGTGATTTTGGATAGTAAATAAACTGGCTATGGTGTTGTAGATATAGTGACCCCTGGTTCCAGTCACCACCACTGTAAAGAGTCTTTACAATCAACCGTTTCACACCAAACCACTATAATGACTATGAATGTTTATTTCTCCAATGCCAAATTATGAATTTTGAAAAATGGGTGGATTTCCCTGTTAACCCTCTTTTTCCTATTTTTTCCTCATGGAAAGCAACCAAACATCCCCACAGCCAAACAATGTTAATTATGTCATCAGAGTCAGGGGTCTGGGGGGCTGTTGTAAGTCTCTATGAGACAAATACAGACATACTCCTATGCAAGCAAACAGCAGGAGACAAAAACGGCACCTAGACGAACCTCAAACTGCACAATGCACACTCAGAGATGTCAGGCGAAGGAATGCGAGAGCTTTGTTCAGGGTTTCGCACTTTGACCTGGACCCCAGCGTGAGTCTTTTCAGGCTCCGGCCAGCTGCTTCCTTCAGCTTAGCTGGATTACGCAAACTTTAGCTAGCAGTGGCTAATATTAGCACAGGGCTAATCTGCATCAAAGCCCAGATTTGCCAGCGTGTGTGTGTTTAACTAAATAAACCCCCCTCCAGCTCCATCTCAGAAGGCTAATTTACTGCCTGAGCTGGATAAATGGTGCTGCTTTGAAGATCAGATTTGTGCTTTTGTTTGACGCTAATCGCAAGTATTGATAATTCCATCGAGACCGTTTTTGGCGCTTTCAGTCGACAATGGCTCCGCGCTTTTCCATATAACAAGAGAAAATATCATTCCGCTCAGCGGCGAGCGGATCAACCACTTAACTTGTCATTATTAGTCTATTTGCACATCAAATATGTTTTATAGGAGGAAAAAAATAGACTCTTGAGAGATAGAGAAAAGCAGCCGGAACGCTTCCCCTTGTCAGAACGAATGTTTTTCCTCGTTGAAGTCCGGCTCCTCTCTAAATGAAGCGTTCAATCTCAGCCAATCTCTCAAATGCGGCGTGACAATTTAGGCACGATTATGTGGCTAATATGTTATTAAGAGAGACGCAGTAATGTCTTTTAGACTTCAGAGGTGTTATCTCCAATTACCTTCACCAAGACGGTGTGAAGCCAGCAGGTAGAGTGTGAAATAAGCCGGGTGGAATGTGTAAATAGGTGTTCAATCCGGTGTTGAGATTTCATTATGGATGTGGCTTGCTGCCTGGTTAACAGACAGTCATCCACGCTACCTGCTCTCACCCGCACGCCACTCTACATCTTACTCAACTGCACTTACTTACACTTTAATAAGACTGGGAACAGGAATGAATTATGCGAACTGAAAAATATTGTAGTTTTACGCCATTTATATTCAACCGAATCATCATGCTAATTGCAAAATTACTCTTCTTTAACTTGTTACATTTTTGTTAGAAGCAAAAGTGTCATTCTTCAACAAAAATAGTCAAATCAGGATTGTTCTTTCTGTGCTAACTAGACAGATACAGCTGAGCAAGCTCTCCTATCGGTTAGGACTTCAGGAGCTGGACTAAAGGCTTTACATGGTAGATTAACTAGCATAATTAGGAAGTGACAGAGGAACCAACCAATCACACTTTTACAATGGGACCATTTTAGACAGAAAACATCACTCTGAATGTACATGAGCACCACTTCTAGCTTAGTACTAACATACAATACAAATCCAAGTAAGCTTGCAGAAATTAGCATTACTGTCAAGATGTATGACTCCATATAAGGGCCAACTTTTAATCTCTGCTAATACGCTGTGCTGAGCATGGTCCATGTCTGGTCAGGGGTGGTCCTATGGTGGTGTCTTTCTATTGATGGGTGGGGTAGAGGTGTTTCATAACTGGTGCAGTGACAGATGAACTTCAGTCTGTAACTGTAAACCTACAGAGCACAAATGTATGGCAGGTGTTTCCAATAAAGTGGCCAGCGAGAGAAGATAGCAGGTGGGTGTTTCTGATAAAGTGACCACTCTGCAGGGGGCGTGAGTATACTGAGGGGTTTAGAGGAGTTCACCTGTGACACATTAATGTGGATGAACTCCAGCATGGTGTAGATTAAGCAGTGTTCAGGAAACTTTCATATTTATCTTGTTCCCACAGACACACACACACACGCGCACACACACTGTCAGGCTTCAGTGAGCAGCAGGCAGGGTGACTGGATGCATTGCAGCCATCATCTCGTTCATCATGAGCTGGACAGGGGGCAGTAGAGTGGACAGAAGTGTTCCATCAGTCACTCTCAGATATACACGTACGCTGGAGATATAAGGTCAGGCTCCACTGAACACTGTTTATACAGTGCAACTAGATCCCATACATATACACACACACACACACACACACTCCACTATGTTAACTCCAGGGGGCATAAATGTCTCACAGGCGGTCCATTTTAATAGTAACAATTGTTATTAACATACACAATACACAGCTGTAATTGGGTGGACTATTTACACCACCACTCCAACCCTGGTCCTGCAGATCTACTTTTCTGCAGAATTTAGTTCCTACTGGTGTCCTGTGAGTTGCCCCGCCCCCTTATTGCACTCTAATACAGCTTATCCAACAAATCAGAGACTTGGAAACAGGTTGATTAGCAGGTTTAGCAGACTGTGGTTGGAACTAGGAAGGAAGCTCCCCAGGACCAGAGATGGAGACCACTAGTTTACACACCTGTGCAAACTCAATTATTTAATTATCAGTCAGAACTATTGTTCCAAGCTGTTGAGATTAGATATAAGATGCATAAAGAAGTGATTTACCCAAATTAGGGTTTCAGAAAAAAAAAAATAAACAAACAAACAAACAACTAGAAGCTCCAGAGAAAATGTGTCTCCTAACAACCACCTGGAAGACCTGGTTGACACTAAAACTGTCCTCATCATATAAACAGCACGTAAAGCTTTCATCTTTGAGAGAGAGGAGAAAATCAAGCTGCTTCAGATCTGAAAATGTCTAACAGGTGTTTCTGTCCATCCTTCCAGTGTGAGAAGACAACTCAACGCTATGGGTCTGAAATGGCGAAGTAAGCTGCACAACATAAAGATTTATGTTCTAGTAAATGTAATACCCAGAACACTTCATACACTGTAAAAACTGATTACTTGAAAAATCGACTTCATGTGTTTATAAGCAAATTAAATATTTTATTAAACTAAACTCTATATAAATATATATATATATATATATATATATATATATATATATATATATATATATATATATATATATAGGGCGGCATGGTGGCGTGGTGGGTAGTGCTGGAACAGTGAGGAGGGCTTGGGTTCGATTCCCCGGCCGGGCGGCCAGGGAC
This sequence comes from Pygocentrus nattereri, assembly GCF_015220715.1. Taxonomy (NCBI): domain Eukaryota; kingdom Metazoa; phylum Chordata; class Actinopteri; order Characiformes; family Serrasalmidae; genus Pygocentrus; species Pygocentrus nattereri. The sequence continues at coordinate 32,991,192 of NC_051218.1, read as the reverse complement.
CTCTCTGTGTGGAGTTTGCATGTTCTCCCCGTGTCTGCGTGGGTTTCCTCCGGGTTCTCCGGTTTCCTCCCACAGTCCAAAGACATGCAGCCAGGCCAATTGGACATGCTAAATTGCCCCTAGGTGTGAGTGTGTGAGTGACTGTCTGTGTCTGTCTGTCTGCCCTGCGATGGACTGGCGACCTGTCCAGGGTGTATCCTGCCTTCCGCCCAAAGACTGCTGGGATAGGTTATAGCATCCCCCCGCAACCCTGACGGAGAAGCGGCTTAGAAAATGGATGGATGGATGGATGGGTGGATGGATATATAATGATTTATAATGGAATAAAACTAGTTTAATTATTTGTTTTTAGGTTGACCTGGCAGACCACTTTTATGTGTATTTGAAAAGTGGTGATCAAATATAATAATAATAATAATAATAATAATAATAATAATAATAATAATTATATGCTTGGTAAATGCTGTAGATCATTACAGTATATGATTTGCAATATTTAAAACATTTGAAATATTTAACAAACATAAAAAATATTTATTTGGTTTAAATCAGTACTATTATATATAAAACAAAACATTAGTATAAATGATTTTGAAAGGTAATGTTTTATTGTTTTGCTTGTTTTACTGTTATGGCCAAAAACTTAGAACATGTTAACTTGAGTTATACAATAATTTACTAGAAATAATAATTTAATAATTACTAGAAAGGTTTTTGGAGTTTATTGAACTTCAAATAACAGAACATTATAAATAGTCTAAAAAGCTATAGTCAGTTGTAATTGTCCAACATTGTAGCCACATGCAGATCTACACCACTAATAAACACACACACACACACACACTCACACACACACATACTCTCTCTCTCTCTCTCTCTCTCACACAGTGCTGTGTGTGTGTGTGTGTGTGTGCGTGTGTGTGTGTGTGTGTGTGTGTGTGTGTGTGTGTGTGTGTGTGTGTGACAGGGTCACTCTTGTTGCCGTGGGGACAGAAGCGTTGCTAACAGAGACATTAACCTGAGCAGCAACTGACTGCAGATCAATCAGTAATCTGGGAGGAACCTATGAGTGTGTGTGTGTGTGTGTGTGTGTGTGTGTGTGTGTGTGTGTGTGTGTGTGTGTGTGTGTGTGCGCGTGTGTAATTCACACCACTTCCGGTCCGTAACCCAAAACAAACATGCTCAACTCCTCTGATTGGCCCCTCATGGTCACCTGACCCCACGTCCATAATGAAGGACGAGCTCCTCTGAAAGCTGCTCTTAGTGCAGCTCTGTTTCTCTCCCAGTCTGAGTTTTCTGTCTTGCTCTTGAGTTGTTTATTACTGTTTAAGCAGCTCTGCTTATCACCTGTACACTTCCAGCAGGCTATTTTGATTCTAGTGCTTAGCTTAGCAGGCTCTGCCACAAACCATGCAGCAGGAAAGACATCAACTTTTTCATTTTTATAGTTATTATAGCCTCTGTGTTTGAGTGTCGACAGAACACTTTTGAAAAGCATTGTAAAAAAGCTAGTGTGGACAGAAAACTTTAAAAATTATGTGAAAATGCTGAAGGAAAACATGAAAATTGTGTGAAAACAGTAATGTGGATGGAAATTATTTTGAAAATGGCAAAAATGCAAATGCAGATGAAAACAAGTATCCTCTAGAGACAGACAAATATGCTATTTTGTATAAAACAATAAAAAAAAAGATTTGAAAATAAATAAATAAATAATGTGGACAAAAAAACTTTCAAATCAGATGTATCCAAGCTATAGAAATCAATAAATCAAACCACATTTTTGGACAAAACTGTCATTCCAGTGATAAGCAGTTGGTAATTAGTTATTATTAAAGGGCAATGCCACCACTTTTTCAAATTCTCTGCGTAAATAAACAGTTCAAATATAAACAAAGTCATTCAGAATGGTATGGCCTGTTCTAGAGAAACACACTACATCACTGCATTCAAATCTCTCTCTCTCTCTCTATCTATCTATCTATCTATATATATATATATATATATATATATATATATATATATATTAGTGGAGGGATATATAATATGCAGGGCACTATGAGGCAAAATAGACCTCAAAGAACAGATATTATTTCAGATTTTACACTATTTTTCCATCATTAATATTCTATATAAACACCACCACTGTAAAGACATCTGAGTCCCTACAATCTCCAAATAATCTCTAATCAGACAAATAACACCACACCCTCTCTTTTTCTCTCTCTGCCTCCCTTCAGTCGGTGATTGCCCTGGTCAGGGAGTTAGCAGCGGGCAGAGTGGAGGATAATTATCTGTCTATACGAGCAAGCGAGTGAGTGAGTTAGAGGGAGAACAGTAACGAGGTGAAAGCAATTCGCTCCCATTCAATAATACACTCCGGCCTATTAGCACCCACAGATAAATCAGAGAGAGACAGAGAGAGAGAGGGAGACTATGACACCCATTAAAGATTGAGTGCACACACACACACACACACACACACACACACACATACACACACACACACACACACACACACCAAGCCCTATGCTATGTGTGGATATTTATATTACATGTGCTCATTTAAATGTACTTTAGCACATAAACAGTGAGTTGACTCGGTTAGCTAATATTTACATTAGAAAGAGGAGTAAAGTGAGGAGAGGAGAGGAGTGAGGAGAGGGATTGAAAAGAGGGGTGAAGAGAAGATTGAAGAGAGGAGTTTGAGGGGTGAAAAGTGGAGTAAGGAGAGGAGTGAGCAGAGAAATGAAAAGAGCGGAGTGAAGAGAAGGGTGAAGAGTGGACTGAGGAGGAGAGTAAAAGTGGAGTCAAGAGAGCAGTGAGAAGTGTAGTAAAGAGGAGAGTGAAAGAGGAGTGAACACTAAGAAAAGCTTCTGAATCCAAAACAGGAGACTTCCAGAGTGAATGTCACTCCTGCACATCTCCTCTTAGCATTCAGCAGCAGTAGAGCAGATCAGCATTATTATTCAGAAACACAACCTCTCTCTCAACCTCTCTCTCAACCTCTCTCTCAACCTCTCTCTCAACCTATCTCTCAACCTATCTCTCAACCTCTCTCTCTCTCTCTCTCTCTGTGTCTCTCTGTCTCTTTCTCTGTAATGATGGGGTGATGCAGGTTATTAAGGTGTGTATTAGTTGTTGTTGAGGTAGAGGAGCTGATCTGCAGGTACGCTGCAGTACTGCATACCTGAATGTGCTGGGTGTGTGTGTGTGTGTGTGTGTGTGTGTGTGTGTGTGTGTGTGTGTGTGAGAGAGAGAGAGAGACAGAGAGTGACCTTTGCCCATTCCCTGATTATAATAATGTGTCAGTGCTTGTCTGGAATTTGGCTGGTTAATGATTTTTACACACCCACACACACCTATAACCACACACACACACACACACACACACACACACACACACCACACACTTCCTCTTTTTCTTTCTTTTATGTACACACTGATCCTTACACTTCCTTTAGTGTTCAGAACAAAAACACACAAAGGCCTGAAGAACTGCACTTAATTACAGACACAACCTGTAAATAAATACAGGTAAACCCAGAAACAATGACAGGAAGAGAGCATCATACAGACATCACAGAGAGAGAGAGAGAGAGAGAGAGAGAGAGAGAGAGAGAGAGAGAATCTAAGCCACTAAGTCTCTTCTTTCTTCTTCTATCTTTCCCTTTATTTTCTTTCCTTCTTTTCTTTCCCTTTCCATCTATCTCTCCACTCTCTGTATCTCTTTCTCCTTTTTTCTGTCTCTCCTTTGTTTTCTCCCCCTTTCTTTTACTCTGTCTGTCTCTCTCTCTCTCTCTCTCTCTCTCTCTCTCTCTTTTATGAATGGAGTTGAACCTTGTCTAAGGGTGCAGGCAGTTCGTTCCAGAATCAATATTTCTAAGTGCGCACACACACACACATACACACACACACACACACACACACACACACACACACACACTTTTATCAATATTATTCATTGGTCAATTCACTCAGGAACACAAAAGAAAGCACAACGGAAGGTAAGAGTGTGTGTGTATGTGTGTGTGTGTGTGTGTGTGTGCATGCGATTAGTCACCAAGTAAAACAGAGCAAAGTGCACAGAACAAACACCTCTGATATTAAACAGCTGGCTGTGTGGTGCTGATGTTGTAGTTCAGTTGTGCTCTAATGATTTGCACATTTTTCTCACCGAAGCTGAACTGTGTCTCTGTGTATTAAACAAACACACACACCCATTTCTCCCCCAGTCCCCCTTCCAAACACATAAACCCAGTCGGTCCAACACAAACACTCCAGTCTCCGGCTCTGCACTGTCCCTCTGTGCTTATTTGAATTCATTATTCTCTTTAACCCAATCAGACCATCTGAAAGTCCACAGTACCTCAGGGCTATCGTTGCTATTTAATCCTCTGAGTGAGAGAAGGGCAGCTTTTCTCATGAATCTGCAGATACTGGACTCACCAGATCAGCACCATGGGCCATTTCTGCTACAGTCTGTAACTGGATACCAACAAACAGCAGCTACATGGGAGGTGTTTCTGATAAAATGGCCAACGAGTGTATGTGGACATAATAAACACTCAGTAAGTCTGCTGTGGCTCAAGGCATCCAGGAGAAATCTGGAACCAAACATTGTTCTTCAGACGAGCTGACAAGATATTGAGAACTTTTTTGAAAAACAAGAAAAATGTGTTCCTTTCTGCTGTATTTATGTGCATTTGCGCTTATTGTAATGACATTTGGTGACTTTATGAGCACAAACCCACTTACTGTCTAGACACAAGGTTTTAAATAATGTGCTTAGGTAAAACTTTTGAACATCACTGTATATCGTCACTGTCCTACGGAGCCCCACTGGTGACATCCTGTATAAATAAAGGTAAATGCCTGGTCATGGCTTAATAAGGTGTGGGAACGGAATCCTAATGCATGGCCATCACTCACTAAGCATGGGAACAAAATCCAAATGCGTGGCCAACACTCAGTAAGGCATGATCTTGTTTCCATACCTTACTAAGTGGTGGCCACAACTTAATTGTCTCATTCCCATGACTTAGTGAGGCTTGAACATGCATTAGGATCTTCTTCCCACGCATTAACCTTTTAAGCTCCTTGGAATAGATGGGTAATGTAATTTTTAAACTTTAAATTAAAAGAAGCTGAACTTTTTTTTTTTTGTCTACTGAAAGTTGATCCATTTTTCCATATATTTGGGCTACAAACTATAAACAGATGGTGCCTCATCAGTGATCTGCTCTGTAAAAATTATTATAACATTTTTGGCTTTCAGCAGTAAATTAAGCATACAGCAATATGTGTATGATCATAATACACATGTTCTGTTGAGGGGAACTTTTACAATAAATAAATAAATAAATAAATAATGTATATTCATGCAGTTACTGAAGAATTTACCTTACGATTTGGTCATGTGAATTCAAATGGAAAAAAACTAAATGTGGCCATGCATCATTTCTATTTATATGAGATGTGACCAGTGGAGTGCCATACTGTCCAAAGAAAATCATTTATTTCAAAAATAGGGACTTTATAGGAGAAGGAACACACACAAAAAACATTCTTTAATTAACTTTTAATTTAAGTTAATGTAAAGAGATGTCACTGTAAGTGACTTTGGAGCATTTGTACTGGTTAATTCATTATTACATTTTCACAGAATGTAAAGGAAAACTGCTGTACTCAAATTATGAAGAAAAATAAAATAGATGAAAATGGAGATACCTGTATTTCCTTGAAAAGTGTCAACATATGTTCAATAATTCTATTTTATTCTATTGAGATATGCCCAGGCTGCCACATTAGTCTCAGGTATTAAAGGGTTAAAACATAAGGTCATTTCTTGTGTTTACTCTATAAAGGTGCACTGGCCTCAGGTGCAGCCTGGAGTGCTCAGTCCTCCAGAGAGCAGTACCTGTGTGAGTGAGAGCACAGCTGCCTGTAGAACAGTGTGTCTTTGTCTCAGGTAAAGCCGAGCGCTCGTTAGCCTCGTTAGTGCTGAGCCTGGCCCTGCTCTAACCAGGGCCCGCCTCACTAATGAGGGCATGACCTCATTTCCTGCCATGACATCACTCGGGCTAGAACAGCTCACACTCGTATTTCACCAGCGTCACTTTTCACACCGGACCCCTGAGAAGGGTCAATACACACTCACACACACTCACTCACACACACACAGCGCAAAAGAAGATGTTCAGTGTACTAGATCGTATTAGATGACTCAACACTTGTTCAGCAAGGGGAAAAAAACAAAAAAAACAGAAGAACGAGAAAGGACAGATTCAGAGCATCACCTTACCGGACAGGAAAGATTAAACTGACCGGATACTTCCACCCCAGATCTACTTACCGGCCGGTAAATAACGCTGGGGTGTCCAGGAGAGATTTAAAAAAAGAAACGTTCTCCTGCATCCACTGGACGTGCAGAGTGTCTGTCAAACGTTTGAGTACATCTTACTTTCTTTAGAAACTCTAGTTTGGGTTCTCTGCATGGTGAAATGGGCTCTATATAGCACCAAACAGGCTTCTTCAATTGTTACAAGCTTGATATTAGAGCCATAGCAGAACCCTTTTTGGTGCTACATAAAACAATATAAAACACATTTTCCATTTAAGCATGCAAATGGTTCTTTGAGTTTACATAATGTAAAGACAGTATCAAGAAAAGTTACTTTTTTATTTTTAAGTATTAACTATTTTAAAATCAGCCTAAAGAAGAACTCAAAAATGGCTTCTTCATAACACTGAGGCTCCTGCTAAAGCCTGAGTGGACTGACAAATCACTGTGATGAGTCGGTTATTAATATGAGTGTTAGCAAAGTCTTTCAAGAGATGACTGAATTGAGCAGTCTGCACATGTTATTGAGTGATGAGCTCAGCTTTGGTGTTGTACTCGACTGCATGCTATTTGGAAACAAATGACATACCTATCATTAACTGAAAACCACACAGATACCCACTTTAAAGTCATATATGCGAGATTTTGTTATTGGGATGTGGTGTATTGTCTTAGATCATGAAAGAGCAGTGGGATTATGGGAGCAGCAGTGGGATTATGGGGCTGAAGTAGGCGATGAGAGCCAAAATAACATTGAGCACTTTGTGTTCATTTTGTTATTCATTGGAATAATGAATTATTATTATTATTATTTTTTTTTTTTATGAAACATATTACCAGAAGAATTACATGAACAAAACTGCCAACCTGTAACAGCGAGGAACAGTGTGAGTTAAAAATATGTTTCTTTTTTTTTTCTCCATGGGCTTTTTGAATACATATTCCAAATGTGTTCTAAATGAATTTTGAATACATTGCTTTATCATGCATTGTAGTGGAACACATCACTGAATACATTTAGGACAGTGTATTATTCAGCTGTCACTACTATTTTGCCCAACCCTGGCCTTCATATGTCCAATGCCCTTTCACATCACCTCAGGGTGGGGCAGGAAACACATCATTAAGACATTAAAGATAAATACAATTCAAAACAATCCCAATCATGTGTTGCCATAACTCAAAACCTAAATCTTAATTTAATTAAATGCCTATAACAATTTGTATTAACATTTTTTTTCCAAGGCTAGGAGCTCCCAAACATTTGAGAGGCAGTCCAGCTTTATTTTTTTTTTATTAAAGTGTCTTCTTTCTCGCTAATACTGCTAAATCTTCAGCGCAGAGCAAAATTCAGCTATTTCTGGTGTTTACTCCAGTGGTTCTCAAGCCGGTCTTCAGGGCCTCCAGACAGTGTAGGAAATTGTGTAGGATGTGTAGGAAGTTGGTATAGAACAAAAATGTGGATCATCTGGGGGGCCCTGAGGACCAGTTTGAGAACCACTGGTTGCATGTACTCTTCCTCTTTATGAAGAGAAATTTTCAATTCTGCGGTTGCTTTTATTTTGATATACACCACTGTAGTCATGGATCATTGTGTAGTTCATGTTATGCCCATATTAGAAACTCCAGGTCTAAGCTTTAGTTCTCTATGGCCAGAATGAATAGGGCTTTCGAAAAAATCTCCTCTATCACACTCTGTGTTAAATACAAATGTTTAGAACCCAATACGTTTTGTGCTGTGCATTTTTCTTGAGTACATCACTGGATCCTATGAATCATGAGGTCGTGAAAGAGCCTTAATTGTAATTTTGCTACATGCAAGCTAAAACTACTGCGCAACAGTTTGATGGCACTAAGCTACACAAAACTAAGGCCAGCTATGGCGGTGTTCTGACAAGTTGTGCTACCTTACAGAAATGCTCTACCAGAGTGCAAATTTACAGGTGTCCCCATAAATAAAACCTCTAGGTAGGATATTTTGATAGGCTAAAACTCCACTATCACAAATAGTACCAGTGCTAACAGGCTAAAAGGTAGCTAACAGCCTAAACAACTCCATCATTAATATCACAGGCTTGAATTAAAGTACTTACAGTGAGATTAACAGTAAAATGGCAATATAAAAGTCTAAAAATATCAATTAAATGGATTACACGCTTGCAACGTCCATTCATTTCAAACTCAGGCTGAATCCCAAATGGCTCTGTATTGCCTAAATAGTGTGCTAGCTATGAATGTTTAGAAAATCTAGATTCTACAGCCAAATATTATATCATTTATTGAGTACAGATGTGTCTGAGTCCCCAATGACTATTTCTTAGCTGTATTTTGCTCTGTTTGGGATGCAGGATCCAGTATTTAAATCCCTATGTAGTGCACTATGTAGGGAGCAGGGAGCCATTTGAGATTCAGCCCCAGTGATAAAATTGCAGTAACTCACAGCCTCTCATGGCTTATTGCTTTAATAAACTTCATAATTCCCAGTTTGTTTATTGTCTCTCTGATGAAACAGATCGATAATAAGCATTTTCATAATGATATGAACTGTGCTGGGAAACTATCACAATGCATCCACCAATAAAATCAGCACAGGCAGGTTTTAATCAGTCAGGTCTTTGAATGGATCCTCCTCCATACAGAAGGTAAGATGAGGTTAAAGCCTTATGAATGGACAAACACAAGCAGATAAGTGCTGTTGGTTGTTTGATGAAGGCTGAGCTGAATGTTGGCTGTAGAGTGTAAGGGAAGACTGCAGGATCATGGCCGTGTCAGCTGAAGGCATCAGGAACGGCATGAATAATGACCACACAGCCGTCTGTCCGGCATAAAGCTTTCATGAGCCGTCTTCTCGCTGAGACAGAGTGAATGTAATCGAGTCTTTAAAAGCAAGCCCGACTCTGTTAAAGGGATGAGCAGTGAGGACGAGAGGAGAGAAAAGAGAGAGAGGTCAGGGAATGAATAGAAGTTGGGGGGGAGAGAGAGAACGAGAGAGAGAGAGAGAGAGAGAGAGAGAGAGAGAGAGAGAGAGAGAGGGGGAGAAAGAAATGGAGTAAAAGGGCACTGTGTGAAAAAGAAAAGAATGAAGAAAGGGAGTGAGCAGAAGATTGAGGAAAGAACTGAGATAGAAAGAGTGACAGAAAAGAGAAAAAATAAAAAGAGAAAGAAAGGACATGTAATGGGGAAAAGGAGAGCGAGAGAAGGGCGGAGGATGTGAGAAAAGGAGGGAAGTGAATAGAATAGAAAAAAGGCTTGAAGTAGGTCTAAGCTCATAGATCTACTCTTACAAGGTCAGTGATGGTATAAGAGAGAGTGAGGTGTGTCTATGTTAATACAAGAGAGAGAGAGTGAGAGAGAGGTGCATAAGGAAAAAGCCCTGTATCATAAATGGTTCCCACTGAGAGATGCTGCTATGAAAGGATTTACAGGGTGATGAAATTGATGAAACCGAACTGCTTCAAACATTGACATGTTCATTAAAGTTGCTAATGCAATAGACATTAACGTACACTGCTAGGGGGATGTAATTTTTAAACACGAACCTCATCTAAACCCCAACCTCATACCTCATTCACACTAGTGTCATCTAGACACCACTACTTAAAGACCAACCTCATCGAAACCCCAACCTCATCTTACACTACAACCTCATCTAAACCCCAACCTCATACCTCATCTCACATTTAAAGACCAACCTCATCTAAACACCACAACCACTTTTAAGCACCAACCTCATCTAAACACCAAAACCTCATCTGAACACTGACCTCATCGAAATCCCACAACCTCATCTAAACACAGAGATCATCTAAGCAACAACTTCATCTAAATAGCACAATGCTATTTAAACACCACATCTTAACACTAACCTCCTCTAAACATCATACCTCATTTAAATTTACAACCACATTGAAATTCTAACTTCATTTAAATGCCAAAACCTAATATAAACTCTGTAATCTCATCTAAATGTTACAACCTCATCTGCATGTCCAAACGACATTTAAATACGGAATTTATCTAAACACCAACCTTATCCAAATGACAACTGTAACTGTAAACCATGCCACCTCCAGGTCAGTGTCCCAGCTAATGTCCCAGTGTCACCATCCAAATAATATCTAGACAGTCAGTAATATATGGGGTGATAAACTGTACAGTAACAGATGTGTGTACATACAACAAAAGTGAATAATAATAAACTGGACAACTAGTGAATACACTCACTACCAGATCATCACACACACCCACACCCACCCACACACACACACACACACACACACACACACACACACACACACACACACACACACACACACAGATTGTTACAGTGTCCAGAAAGTGCAACAGTGTAATTTATCTTTGCTGATTGTAAACACTATTTCACTACTGTAAATCCGTGAAGGTCACACATTCACTCTCACATCCATCATACGGCTCAGAAACTCACGTCCGGCCTGAGGGAGCACGGACTACAAAAAGCTTTTTCAGGCTTGTGAAAGCTGTGGTAGTGCACACACACACTGCTGTCCCATATGGCTACTGAGTGTGTGTGCGTTTTCTCTTTCTCATGTTGTTCTAAAAATACATTGACGCAGGGCCTGGGAACTGAGCACGCTCTCCACAGCTGTAACTGTGACAAATAAAGAGTGTGTTTGTGTGTGTGTGTGTGTGTGTACATGTGTGTATGTGTGTGTACATGTGTGTACGTGTGTGTGTGTGTGTGTGTGTGTGTGTGTGTGTGTGTGTGTGTGTGTGTGTGTGTGTGTGTGTGTTTTTGTGGGATGAAATAGGAAAAGAAAAATGATGCAGAAAGGAAAGAGAAAATGAGAGAGAGGGGAACGCAAAGCCTTCGGGAAAGTAGGGTTACGTTTACGTGTGTATCAAGGAGTGTGTGTTGCTGTGTGTCTGTGTAGGGGTGTTTGTTGGTGTGTAATGTTATGTAGTGTGAGGTTAAGTGTTGGTGTGTGTGACACTGTGTGTAGTAGTGTGCATTATTGTGTGTGTGAGGGTGTGTATTGGTTTAGGACACACCAATATTGAAAACTTGAGTATCAGCCTATACCTCTTGAATATAGGCCAATAACAATACCAATAACAATATAGAAATCTTGAGTATAGGCCAATAATAATATCAATAACAAGACAGAAACCTTGAGTACAGGCCAATAATGATACCAATAAAAAGATGGAAACTATAATTATTGGCCAATACCAATAGTGGCTGATACTAATATTGAAAATTTGAGTATCAGCCAAAAATGATACCAATCACAAGATGGTGACTATGACTATTAGCCAATATTAATATTGGCTGTTACGAATTGAATTTTTGATAATCAGCTAATGACGATACCAATAACAAGATGGAATCCATGATTATCAGCCAATACCAATATTGGCTAATACAAATACTGAAATCTTCAGTATAGGCCAATATTGATACCAATAACAAAATGGAAACCTTGAGTACCGGCTAATACAAATATTGAAGTAAAAAATATGAAAAAAAGAGTATTGGCTGACATCAATACTCATATATAAGCCTTTAATACTGGCCAAAACCAGTATTGCTACAAAATTACTTATGAAGAAGATGATGTAAAAGTAATCTATGATGCTAAAAGTACTCAGTCACTCTATTAACCCCACAGAACATCATCGCCACCACCACCATCACAGCACACAATGTGAGTGAGAGGAGTTTCAGGGAGATCTGTTAAAGGACTGGATCACGTTCATCCCTTTATTTACTATCCATAACACATCCAACATCTTCTGATCAAATCACTCCAATCAATCAAATCCCATCAACACTAATATAGCAGCTCCAGTACGGCTGGATGTCAGTGTGTGTTTTAACGTGTGTGTCGGAGGGAGGGGTGTGTGTCAGGATGAGGGGGGGTGAGTGTGTGTGTGCTGCTTTATTCTGAATGTAGGCCGCCTGGTATCAGCCCATTACAGAAAGCTCAAAGTCAGCAGATCCTCAGAGCACAGCAGATTTTTATTATTTTTTTCTTTTTTATGTCGGCAGTAAAGCTGGAGCAAAGTTCTCTACGGAGGAGCAGAGAGAGAGAGAACAGCAGCATCCTTAACCAGTCTGTTTAATTTACCATCAAAAAAACCATAAAGAATACAATCACCTTAATCCAACACCATCTCTCACCTTTATATTCCATTAGAGAGAGAGAGAGAGAGAGAGAGAGAGAGAGAGAGACAGAGACAGAGACAGAGACAGAGACAGAGAGAGAGAGAGAGAAGAACATTTGGACCATTTCGGCCCATAGTGATTACCAAATCTGCTGAATATAGTGAACCTGCGTCCAGAGGAAATGAAACCACATTCCATGACCACATGGTTAACTATTGCTCACCTTTTCTCCTCACAGCTAATTAAAATGCTACTATGAGCATGCATAAACAGAAGCACTTATTCAGGAACCTGTGGACCAACAGCTGGATCACCATAGCAACTCCACAACACCTCGTAGGTAAAGCTCACCTGCAGGCATCTCATCTGTGCTATTCTGCACTGTTCTGTTCCGTGCTGCTATGTGATGCTACATTGCGCAGTGCATCCAGTGTACGCTGGCCTTAACAGAGCGCTGGTTACATTTAAGCTAATGAGAAACCGTAGAACAGACTTTATATCACAATACCTTCATTTACAGTTTTTAATTTCTAATACTATTTACAATGCATGTGGTGAATAATATAGTATATATTTGTGACAATATCCCTATAGTTGGGCAGGCTGACACATGTGCCCATCAACCCCATCCACATCAGGACATAACTCTGCATTTACCATGTATGCTGCTTCACCAAGGCAGCCCGCATACTGAAAGACACCAGTCACCCTGCACACACTGTTCTCCCTACTTCCATCTTGGAAACGTTACAGGACAATCAACACTCGAACCATAAGATTCAGAAGGAGTTTATATCTCCAGGCTTAACACACACTAAATCACTCACTTTAATTTACCTATTGCCACTGTCCAAAGAAAACTCTCTGCAAAACAATGACTTTACAGGAGAGCGCAAAACCTTCTTTACTTTTAGTGTAAGTTTATGTAAAGACATTTTATTAAAAGCAATTTTGCAGAGCGTGTTTGGCTGTCCAGTAATGTGGGAGTGGCATTTTTTGCACATGACAAAAAAGAACTTTTAAGCTTTAAGCTACAATACAGTCCAATAAAAGTGAAGCACTATGAACTGGAAAGTCAACGTCATGTAGTGACACTAAACAAACACTGCAGTGGCATATTGGTAATAATTTATATAATTTCTTATCCCATGTGTCTACCTCCAGTCCTTGCAGGCCCAAACACTGCAGACTTCCCTCATCCCTCAGCGATTTGGGGAAATTACACAGATACTTTATCCACTACAAATCAGCCAGTCAGATCTCTTACAAATCACATTACCAGACCTTTTTTGGCTAAACTAATCCAGCTGGAACAGAGCTTAGAAGTGTTTAACAGATTCTCATTAGGTCGAATGGGACGCTCTGTAAAGTGTATCCAACTTTACAACAGACGCTATGAATGAACACATTTGTGGGTGTTGCTTGGAGAGGGCAATTAGCCCAAATGCTAACTAGAAATCACCTTTTCATAGACCAGCTGTTTCCCGATCATCACTCTGTAGCTGTGAAATGAAGAAACAGTGTCAGTACTGAGTTGCACACAGCAAGACGAACAGCACAGTAATAAACACACATGCACACACACACACACACACAGTTGGCTCAGTGCTGCTTTTAGCCCTGTTTACTGTTATGCAACTCAAAGCAGAGCGACCCTGTGTGGTTTAACAGTTGAATCTTCATGCTTTATTCACAGTGAAACTGCTCTCCTTCGGCTTCGCTCTTTATTTATGCCTTTAAACTTCTTCCTCTGCACTTCATGTTGGTTGAAAGGAGCCGGAGAAACAGAGATATACAGCAGGGACACTGTCCCAAACCTTCAGCCCACTAACTCACACTCACACAGCTCCGCGAACTGAACTGCGGAACACTGAATATTCTCTTTACATAGTCACACTGGCCGAAACTCCTCGTTGTCTTTAAAGCTTCACTGCTTCAGAATTCTTTAAGAGAGAGAGAGAGAGAGATATGCAGGTTTTTTTTACTATGAATTTAGAGACACTGGGCAACCAGCAAGCTCCAGTTTGGGAATGTGAACCATTTCCTTCTCCCCTCAAACTGCTGCGCAAATTTGTAGAAAAACACACAGTCATTCTGTCTACTCTGACATGTAGATCAAATTTCATCCTCTGTCTTCATTCTCTGTGCTTAGCTGTGGGTTTTAATCATGTATGTAAAATAACTTTTGTGTTTCTTCTTTCATTTTACTCATTTCGTTAAAAACGATAATGTTCACATGATCCACACAGTAATTCTGACAGACTGTAATACAATACAGGAAGTGTAGTGGGCGATATGACTTCTACTGTTTCATTTCATTTAAAAAGTGCTCTATAATGTCCATATGATCCATACAGTCACAGATCACCATAAGCTGTACAGAAGTACAGTGTATCCAGTATAAGTATCCAGATAATCCTTATCATTATTTCATCTACTATAACATCACCAACAGAACAGGTGCAATCTGGAGCAGCTGCGCATCAACGAAGGTCATAATGAACAACGCAGTGTGGGCTAGAGGGGTATGAAGCCCCCCAGCACTGGGCTGTTGTGCACTGGAGCTACGTTCTCTAGAGTGATGGAGCTTCATCCAAAACCTTTGGGGTGAGTTGGAGTGATTCAGAATTGGTCGTCCATGACCTCACTAATGCTCTTGTGGCTGCTATCTAATCCTCACAACAATGTTCCAATATCTAGTGTGAATCTAGATGATGTTTACTATAGAGACTATTACTAGAGCAAAGGAGGACAAACTCACTATTCATGTCAGAAGAAACTACAGACTTTTGGACATGTTTTAATAATCTTAATCGTTTGTTTGTGCAGAGGACTGTCCATTTTTAATCCATGCAAATTCTAGTGACTTTTATTGGGTATATGCCAGATTGCTACCCTAAACCTAACAAGAAGCCCACACAAACACCCACAGAGACACTTTTAACCTGACAAAAAGCATCACGTCGCCTCCTCTCTTTTTCATCTTCCATCTACAAACACTTGCAGAGAGAGAGAGAGACAGAGAGAGAGAGCAGATGGTCTATCACTCCTTCAGTCATCTCTATGGTGGCAGAAACACACACACTCAGCCCTGAGAGACCGTAGGAAGGGGTGAATGGGTGATGCTGCTGTTCAACCAAATGGAAAAAAGAAAGCAAAGAAGAAACAGAGTTGAAGCAGCTCCTGCTGACACCTACTTGACGCCCGTTTTAAGCAGGTGACGTTACGCAGAGCCGCGGGCCGCTTTGTTGAGGTTGCTGCGTTGTGTGTGTGTGTGTGTGTTTGTGTGTGGTTAGCATTAGCTCAAAGACTTTAGTGGCTAACGCTCCTCCACTGTGCCACCTCTGGGACCTGCCGGCTGCTAACACAACAAAACCAGCAAGAACAATGCAGCAAAATAAATTGCTTGACTTCACAGAGCCTGACTGAACGCTATAAACTTTCTCAGAGGGCAATTCAACCCTGCGCTCTGTCATTCTCTGTTTTTATCTCTTTTTCTCTCTCCCTCTCTCTCTCACGCTCTCTACCTACTCTATTCTACTCTTTCTTTCTCGCTCTCTCCTCTCTACACTCTCTTTTTGTTTACCTCTCTCTCCCATTCTTACTTCTCTCTCTTGTTTTACTCTCTCTCACTCACTTTCTTACAGAGCCCCACTGGTGACATCCTGTATTAAAGAAATAATAATTCATGGCCACAACTTAGTAAGTCATGGCCACAACTTAGTAAAGCATGGGAACAAGATCCTAAATGCAAGACCATGACTTAGTAAGGCATGATCTCATTCCCTTGCCCTACTAAGTCATGGCCACACATTAGGATCTCGCACTCACATGTTAATAAGGTGTGGCCACACATTATTTGTATTTATACGGGATGTCATCAGCGGGGCTCTGTACTTTCTCTCTTTTTCCCTACTTGCTTGCTCTCTGTGTGTCTCTCTCTGTTGTTTTCTCTCCTTTGCTCATGCTCATTTTTCTCCTCTCGCTCTCGTGGTCAATCCAGTTCAGCAGCCTTTTAATGCAGTGGATGTTACAGGTTTGTAAACAAAGTAACAAAATTAAATAACAATTCATTAATACTAAAAACAGAACATAAATAATAACACTGTTCTGTTATTCTGTACTCTCTTTATCTGTTCTGCTATATTTTACTCTCGCTCACTTCTCTGTTGTTTCTCTTGTTCTCTCTGCCTCTTTCATTCTTGCTCTCTTTCTTTCCCTTCCTCACCCCCCCCTTTACCCTTCTCATCCCTCTGTGTAAATAGCTGTAGCGCAGCACTAAGTGTCACTGAATTGGGT
This sequence comes from Pygocentrus nattereri, assembly GCF_015220715.1. Classification (NCBI taxonomy): domain Eukaryota; kingdom Metazoa; phylum Chordata; class Actinopteri; order Characiformes; family Serrasalmidae; genus Pygocentrus; species Pygocentrus nattereri. The sequence continues at coordinate 32,974,402 of NC_051218.1, read as the reverse complement.
ACAAAACAAGCTAACTGCATTTCACACACACACACACAGACACACAGACACACACACCCTCTTTGTCAATATACACACCTTCACGCTAAGCATGTTTACACCGATCACTACTGTGTGTGTGTGTGTGTGTGTGTGTGTGTGTGTGTGTATGTGCCTTCACACACCTAAATCATTGAAACTGCCCAAACCACACACACACACACACACACACACACACACACACACACACACACACACACACACACACATATATACACAGAGGCAGGATTAAATATATTTGTTTTCTTCCTCACAAAATGAGTATTGATGCAGCAGCCCCTCTAACACCCTCCAAACCCCCCTTCCCCACCCCCCTTGTACAGAACACAGCCAAGCAGGGACAATTAATTACTCAGGGGAGAGAGAGAGAGAGAGAGGGAGAGAGAGAGAGAGAGAGAGAGAGAGAGAGAGAGAGAGAGAGAGAGAGTGAGGGAGAGAGAGAGGGAGGGGGGGGGGGGGGGTATAAAGAGGGAAATGAAGCATCACAGAAACAGGAGCAGCACACTGTACTGTAAATTCAGCTCTCCAGCATCACTGACTCGCAGGTAATATGACAGAGACCAGTGCTCACCCCTCACACCTTCTGTGCTGTCTCTCTCTCTCATTCTCTCTCTCTTATTCCCTATGCATGTTCTCTTTGTCTCCCTCTTTCATTGTTTAAATCCCTCTTTCTTACATTCTCTTCTTCTCTCCCTCTGTCTCATCAATCTCTTTCTCTTTCACCCTCCCCTTCTCCTTCTCTCTCTCTCTCTCTTTTTCTCTCTCTCTCTCATTTGTCTCTGCTTTTGTTTCTCTTTTACTCTTCCCCAATCCTTTTTTCCTCTCCTTTTTCTTTCTCTCTTTACAGTATCTTTATTCTCACTCATTCTCTTTGTCTGTCAGCTCTCTCACTCTTTTTCTTCCTTCTCCACCCCCATCACTCTCTCTCTGGCTGTCATTATTGAGTGCTTCCTTCAAGCATATGTCCGACATTCGTCCATTAGCCGAGAGCAACTGTTCAATTATCAGCAGTCAAGATGTTTACATCCACCAATTAGTGCTACATCCTGTTAAATTATGCATGCTGCGGCTGGGGGCTGGGGGGCTGCAGGCAGGGCGGGGCTGCAGTTTTGTGGGACGTTTATATGCAAGTGTCACTTTTGAGGACATGTTTTGTTCAGAGGGAATGATGCAGAGTGTGATTTATGAAGAATGAGATTACACAGTGTATATAACCTGTGATACTGAGTCAGAACAGCTGACCTCGCGGCTTAACCCTGTGGGGTCCACGAATTTGAAGTGTCTATTTCTGTCTTTGTGATAATCCAGCACAGACATGCAGTTCAAATATTTCCTGAATCTATAGAGTAGCTCTTCCCATTCAGTCTTATCACAAGATCATACATGACACATCCAGAGTTATGAGGCTATGAAGGGGGGCTGAGATACCTGTCATCTGCCTGTCACCTTGTGTGAATCTGTCTACATTTTGTGTGAAACTTACCAATGGACACTCTGGAAATCACTAAGGACTGACCCCTCATGCCAGAAACCATTCTTCATTCAGTCCACATCAGAGAAACATGTGGAATGGTGTGTAGAGAGTTTACAGCTGCTGACGTTGCTGCAGCAGTTTTGGAAAGTAGTAATGAAGATAACAGAGCATTTTGATATGAAACATGAGTATTATGTTACATGAAGAGGGAGAGTGAAAAAAGCAAGTTATGGAAAGAGAGACTGCCAGAGAGAGAGAGAGAGAGAGAGAGAGAGAGAGAGAGAGTAAAGAGAGGGAACAAGAAAGAGAAATGGAGTGAGAAAACAAATAGAATGGAGTGAGAATAACATAAATATAAAGTTACAGAATAATGGAAATCAGAATGAGCTAGAGAGAGAAAGAGAAGAGAAAGGGACAAAATATAGAGAAATAAGAGACAGAAAGAGTTAAAAGACAGAAAAAATCTAACCAAAAAAAGAAAGAGTGAGCAAGAATGTAAGAGAAAAATAGACTAAGAAAGCGAGGAAGAGCTACAAAAAAGAAAAAGAGAACGAAAAAAAACAGCAAGATGAACAGAGACAGTGAGAGAGAAAGAGAAAGAAAGAGACAGAGAGATAGAGAGAGTAAAGAGAGAGTGAGGCAGAACAGTCTAAAGTGAGAGAGATAAAGAGAGACATGGGCGACAGAGCAAGAAAAAAATGAAGTGAGAAAAAGTGAATAATAGAAAGATAAAGAAAAACAGAAAAAGAAAGAGATTAAGTATGAAAAAAGAAAATGAAGCCAAATAAAAGAGAAAGAGTGAGAAAGAATAAAAGAGTGACGGAGAGCGGAAGAGCTAGAAAAAGAAGAAAAAAAAACAGCAAAAGAAAAGAGACAGAAAGAGAAAGAAAAAAGAGAGAACACGGAGAGAGAGAGAGAGAGAGAGAGAGAGAGAGACAGAGAGAAGAAGAGAGACTCTCCTGTTGGTACAGGAGTCTTGGCCTTTGCTCAGCAACAAAAAACAAATAAAGCAGATAATTGAATAAATAAATAAACTGAACTCCCTCAACTCGTCTCGTTTGCGTCTCCAAAGCTCTGTCTAATTGTCTGCACCGCCCGCAGACAGTGGGCCTTTCTCTGACTGCAGATAATGACAGTTTTGTTGGTGAGATGCGGTGGCTTCGCTGAGTTTTCTGCTTCCTGAGTGTGTTATTGTTCCAGTTTGGCCTTTAGAAATGGCAGCACTACTGCGGGTCGAGCCGGGTTCGGACTGTGTCCTTCTAAAACCTCCCCAGGCTCTTTTATTGAGGACCACTTCCTGCAGGGACGGACCCTCGCATCACACAAGTCATCCTCAAAACCCCCCAAAGCATACACACACACACACACACACACTGTCAGAGCACCGTCTGCGTCATTCTAACAGCTGAGATTCTCTCAACACCACAAAACAGAGATATGAACTAATCAAATCATAATTAAATCAACTCTGTATATCTATTATCTCTCACTAAGATATTGTTATGAGATTCTAAGGTGATTTAACTTATTTCTAGGTGTATTTAATTAAGTTTTTCAGACAGTTTAGCTTGTTTGAAGCAATCTTTATTGAAAAAGTTATCTACTGATGGAATGAGAGATTTTCTTCAGGGAGATTTGAAGAAAGAAAACAGAGAGAAATATTAACATATTAAGGTTCAATTAAAACATTTGTGTGATTCTAAACTAAACTGCTCCTGGCTCAATGGGTGGGGCTAAGCTGCTGTAGGCTGAATGGGTGGGGCTAAAATACTCCAGACTAAATGGGCGGGCGAAACTGCTGCAAATCTGAATGGTTGGGGCTAAGAAGTAATGAAAATAATAGTTATAATCGGAAGGCCCAAAAGTACAATTACAATCTAAATTTTGGACACATTTGCACTGTTAAAGTTTTTCATGATGAACATTTAGAACAGAATTTCTCTAATATTATAACAAACTTACACTCAGTCAGGTGGCTCCAAATTTTTGCAGGGAAATGAGCAGACAGTCTAAAACCGATAGTCTACAGGAATCAAAGACATTTCTATAGATGCAAATAGATGAAAATATTTTGGTCAACAGATAAAAGTATATATAGATGATATATTTTCAATGAAGGACTCACATACTCATATCCCACTTCCTTCTATCGACAGAGTGTGAATTACATATAAAGCAGGAGGACGGATTAAACTGGAGCATAAACGCAGCCGCATGCATCGACCTACACTGATCTATAACTTACACACTGATCAATATTCACTCCAAATATAGAGAGGAGCGGACGGAAGAGGAAGAGGTCAGAAATGAGTGTGTGTGAGTGTGTGTGTGTGTGTGTGTGATATAGGTTGCATATAATGGTATATGGGTGAAAGGTGTGTGCTGGAGAAACTGAATGCTGTACAGAAATTCATTTCTGAACAATTCGATTCTTTTATTTGAATCATTTTGTTTCCTACCTGCTGCACATATAATGAAGAAGGTGCCTAAATCATCGCTCTGTAGGGTTGGACTTTACTGCTCGGCCATGGTGCTGATCATGTGATTATCACCTTAACAACATGGACACCTCAGAGGAGACAACAGGTGAGGACCCTAGTGAGTTTGGGGTCTGTATGTCCTGTTTCCTGAAGACTACAAAATAAATTTAAAGTGTGAAGTCAGTTACTCTTATTTTTTGCAGAGTTATGGTGCTTAAATTCTTCCGCTCTCCGCCACCGGGGGGAACTTCTTCGCAAAGCTGCCTAGGGTGTGTCTAAGTCAGATACAAATATGCAAGATTCCGGTATCTGTATTTCCAGTTTTCCTGAAGGCTAGCAATGCGATCCAAACAATCCCAAATGATCCAACATATCCAATAGAGTTAAAAGAGCAAAAGAGAAAATTGTTCCAGAAGAGCAAAAAGACTCAAATGGTCCAAAAGATCTTAAAAAGTCAAAAGATCTAAAAGGTCCAAATGAGTCAAAACATCCAACACAGCTAAAAGAGTCAGAAGCGCCAAATAATTCAAAATAGTGAAAAAAGTCAAAAGATTCAAGAGAGTTGAAAGATTCAAATGATTCAGAAGACGTAAAGGGGCAAATGATCCAAAAGAGCCAAATGATCCAAATGAGATAAAATAGTGAGCTGATCCAAAAAGCCAAAAGGCCCAAATGGTCTGAAAGAGCTTAAAGAATCAAATGATCTAAAAGATCCAAATGAGTCAAAAGATTTTGAAGAGCTAAAGCAGCCAAAAGGGTCAGAAAAGCCAAATAATTGGCTTTTAGAACCAAATTAGACCAAAACAGCTAAAAGATCCACAGTTGCTAAAAGATCCAAGAATCAAGATTTCAAAAGAGCAAAATGAGCTAAAAGATCCAAAAGATCCAAACCAGTAACATATTTATTCAGCTCCAAATGAGCAACAGAGCTAAAAGAGCCCAAAGATTCAAATGAGTCAAAGCCCCAGACGTCGCTAATTCCTGATTTACAGAATTAATATCCAGCTCCAGCAATAAAAACTGTTCATGACAGAAAGAGCAAAGCCAAGAGAGAGGTGCTTTAAAAATTCATGGAGACATTCATCCACACACACACACACACACACACACACACACACACACACACACACACACACACACACACACATACACACACACACACACACACACACACACACAGACACAGACACAGACACAGACACACACAGACACAGACACACTCGTACAGAAGAAAACATGAGGGAAAAGCTCATCCATCTTTAGCAAACATGTAATTCACTTCCATCAGATAACGGCCTAATTAGTGCTGAGTCTGAGAAACACACACACACACACACACACACACACACACGCACACGCACACACACACACACACACACACACACACACACACACACACTCACACACACACACACACACACACACACACACACACACAGACACACAGTTAAAAGCACTGCTTGGTGGTTAAGTTGTCCAGATGACCATTTAGTCGCTGTGATGAATTAGAAGAGGCTGGAGAAAGGGATGAATGGAGAGACAGAGGAAGAGATGGAGATGGATAGTGCTTTCTCTCCTCCATTCTCTCTCTCTCTGTCTAGATAATGAGATGCAGATGACAGCTACCTCAGGAGAAGAATAGAACAGAAAAGGTTAGAGGATGAATGCACAGAGAGAGAGAGAGAGAGAGAGAGAGAGAGAGAGAGAGAGAGAGAGAGAGAGAGAACGAGAGAGAACGATAGAAAGAAAGGAGAAACAGAATGAAAATAGAGAAAGAGTATTAAGAGAAAGAGGGTGAAGGAAGGAGAGAGATAGAGACAGAGAGAGAGAGGGAGAAAGGACAGAGAGAACAATAGGATGAAAATGCAGAAAGAGAGAGAGAGGATGAAGAATGGGAAAGTGAAAGAAAGAGGGAGATACAGAGAAAGAAAAGAGGATAGAGAGAGAGGGAGAGAGAGAGAGAGAGAGAGAGAGAGAGAGAGACAGATGAATACACACATTTGTATTGTTCCAGGCTGCAGTAAGAGAGCATTAGTATGACTGAGAGGAAGAAAACCCGTGCAGCACAATCTAATCTCTCTCTCTCTCTCTCTCTCTCTCTCTCTCTCTCTCTCTCTCTCTCTCTCTCTCGCTCTCTTTCTCTCTCTCTCTCTCTCCTTTCAGTTGCCCTCTTTCATCCCTCATTTTTTCTCTCCTCCTCTCTGTATTCTTCTTCTGTATCTCTTTCCTTTGACCTCTCTTATTCTCCTCTCTTCCATCTTTCCCTTCCTCCTTCTCTCTCTTCCATCTCTCTTCTCTCTCTCCTTCCCTGGCTCTCTTACTCCTATAACTCTTTACTCTCTCTCCCTCACACTCTTCTATGTCTCTCATCCCCTCTCCTTTTCATCCTGCTTATCTCTCTCTCTTTCTCTCTCTTTCACTTGCCCTCTTTGATTCCCCCTTTCTTTCCTGTTTTCTTCACTTGTTTTTTTCTTCCTGTCTCTCCATCTTCTCCTTCTCATTTGCATTTTTACTTTTGCTATATCTCCCCATCACTATCTAGTCTCTTTCCTTCCTGTCGTTCTCTCCCCTCTTTCTTTTTTCTCTTCTTTCTGTCTCATCAATCTCTCTTCTCTCCCTATTTCCCTTGCTCTCTTATTCCTAGGTCTCTTTTCTCTCTTTCTCTCTCTCTCCCTCCCACTCTTCTACATCTCTTTTTCTTTTATCTCGTCCCCTTTCCTTTTCATCCTCCTTATACTTTTTTACGCTCTCTCTCTCTCTCTCTCTCTCTCTCTCTCTCTCTCCTTCAGCTTCCTTTGAGTAAAAAACAGAGAAAGAAAGAGGGGGAAAATGTCCATCTCTCAGGAATTCGTTGAGTTAAGTGTGTGACGAGTGTGTGATGGGGAGAGAGAGTAATTAATTGTCTCTCGCCCCTCGCATCTCATTTGTGCGCTGATGCTCCAAAAGTCCATTACTGAAACAGGAAAATAATTAAACTTTGGCAAGATTCTGCCTGATAGCAACAGAACCCTACTGTCATACCACATTCACCAGAGAGAGAGAGAGAGATAGAGAGAGAGGGGAAGAGAGAAAAACCCTGCACATGCTCAGTCTCCCCCCCGAGGGCCCGGCCCAACGCACACACACATGGGCGGCTCAGAAGCGCAACATCAGCGGCTAATTAAAGAAAACACAGACTCAGACTATTCTAATAACGCTCTGTAAGGAGCTGAGAAAAGAGGACGAGGAGAGAAATTGAAGATTCGAGAGAGCAGGAGAGACAGATGGGTGAGTGTGGTGGCGTGGGGGGGGGGGGTGTTAGAAGAGAAGTGGAGGATGAAAGAAAAGTAGAGAAAGATGAGACAATGAAAACACTGGTGAGAAAAGAAAGCTGAACGTTACAACCTTATCCTGACCTTTATCCTCAACCTCACCGGCCTCATTTTAAACAAGCACTTCACCTAAATTCACCCCCAAATGTAGTCGATCAAACAATCATGCCTGGTGCTTCTTTAGTTTTAGCACTTCAGCCATGAGGCTAATGTAGCTAGCAAGTAATGGAAGCTTATAACAAAACTTCATCACACTCTCTCCTCAAACCCTGAGGAGCTGTTAATCTCTCATGATGTGGTTTATGACAATTTGTGACTCATGGTTATCTATAAAGATGTATCTGTAGCAGAGTTGACTGATGCTAATTGTGTATAAGCTTTCATTACTTTTAGTTGGCTTAAAATCCAGTGTAATATAATGAGGCCTCTGCTGCAGAATCAACCCTCCTTCCTGAGGGATGTCACTGTCATTTCTAGTAAAATAGCCACAAAAACAAGGTGGGATTTAAAAGTATTTAAACAATTTAAAAAAGTAAACATGGGAGTTTGGAAATCAGTAAGCCTAGTGGAACGTGCGGGATCTCGTTCATCAAACTGATGAAATTAATGTAGCATACATTTTCTTTAATGGCTGTGGAGTCCTGCTGTATAAATAAAAATAATGTGTAGCCACTTAGTAAGGCATGAGAACAAGATCCTAATGTGTAACCATGACTTAGTAAGACATGAGAATGAAATACTAACGCGTGTTCACGACTTAGTAAGGAATGAAAGTGAGATCATTAAGTCAGGACCATGACTTAGTAATGCATAAGAACGAGATAATTAAGTCCCGGCCATGACTTAGTAATGCATGTGGTCATGACTTAATTATCTCATTCCCATGCCTTACTAAGTCATGATCTATGCATTAGGATCTCGTTCCCATGCCTTACTAAGTCGTGACCATGCATTGGCATTTCATTCCCACACCTTACTAAGTTGTGGTAAAGGCTTAATTATCTCATTCCTTCACCATACTAAGTCATGGCCACACATTAGGATCTCGTTCCTATGCCTTACTAAGTTGTGACCATGACTTAATTATCTTGTTCCCATGCCTTATTATGTCAGGGCCATGCATTAGGACCTCATTCTCACACATCACTGAGTTGTGGCCATGACTTAATCATCTCATTCCCAGTCTTACTAAGCCATGGCCATGCACTAGGATCTCATTCCCATGCCTTACTAAGCTGTGGTCACAACCTAATTATCTCATTTCCATGCTTTACTAAGTTGTGGTCATGGCTTAATTATCTTGTTTCCACACCTTACTAAGTCATGACCACGCATTTGAATCTCGTCGTCATGATTCTATAGAGCACTAAAAAAAGGTTTTTTATAGTCACAATACAGCTTGTACAAAATAGAAGAACCTTTTTGGTCCTATATACATCCATTTGCAGCACATTCTCCATCAATATGAAGAACCATTTTACCATGCAAAGAACTTTTTAAGCATACAAAGGGTTCTTTGAGTGTTCATGGTTCTAAATAGAAATATTGTCTTTTCTCAAGAATACTTTTTTAAGACTGTATAAGGCTGATGAGAGAACAACTTTCAGAAAACAAAGTTTTACTGTGCTCCTATGTGAGCTCACCAACACAACAGTGTTTAATCACTTAAGTAATGACACTGACAATAATGCTTTCTATGCAAAAAGCCATGGAAATTACTGATTAACACAGTCTGCACACAGCCTGGCATGCAATGAGTAGCTGAAGTTGCTTTCCTTCGTTTTTTGTCTATTGTATGTAAAAAAATAATAAATAAATAAATAAATAAATAAATAAATAAATAAATCTTAAATACAACACACACCTGTTGGTTCATTCTTCTGAGGATTCATTTAAAAACATGGATTTGGGAAAGGTCTGGGCTATTTATAAATAATGGGCATGTCTCCTAGAGGTGTGTCAATACAAGGTGTTTCATGATGTTCAACCCAAATGATACTGGACTCTCCGAAACACCAGTGCTGCGTTTTAGGCAAACAAGCTGCAGTTTCACCAGAGATTCTCAGATATGCAGAGCAGCTCTGGTTTCACATTTTATGGCTGTCACAATATTAAGACTATACAAATACAGCACAAAACCAGAAAAACAAGATTGCAGAAATGAAGACTGTGGTGCTGATACAGATCATTCTACTGAACTGAAAGTCAACGCTGAAACACAATTGGGACTTTTAACTGATCTTGGACTTGGGCTCAAATCCTTTCTCTGTGGGTGACCCTATACCTTTATTATGTTTATTTTATTAAAAGAAATGACTGAACATCCACTTTTGTCGCCACCAAAACAATCATAACACCTCCAAATGTTTCAGTGTTGTTCAGTACTGAGTGACAATTTGAGCTAATTTTGAGCAGAACTCAAAAGCGCAGCCAGTACATGACTAACAAACACAGCTGTGAACAGCTGTACACACATAAAATCAACGATCATTCTGACTGTTTCACACTCATTTTGAGAATTTGGGACACAATTACTTCAAAACAATGGGATCTATATGCACACCATGCAGCCATGAGGGACAGGGATGCAGTCTCACTTTCTGCTCAAAAATTCTGCTCCTACAGACTAAACCCTAAATGTGGAACAGTATTTTTTTGTTTCAGAATTCATGATGAATCTAAATCATTAAACTTCACTTTAAAAGAAATCAAAAAGATCTTAAACATAAAAAAATTATCTTAAGAAGTGTGAATTTATGAGTTATGCAGAATTTTATATATATATATATATATATATATATATATATATATATATATATATATATATATATATACACACACATACACACACACACACACACACACACATTTATACATACATTTATGGCATTTGGCTGACGCTCTTATCCAGAGCGACTTACAATTTGATAATTTTTACACAGGTAGGCGAAGGTGGTGTTAGGAGTCTTGCCCAAGGACTCTTATTGGTATAGTGACACACACATATCTTCTAAGCCGCTTCTCCCTCTGGGTTGCGGGGGGTGCTGGAGCCTATCACAGCTGTCACTGGGCAGGGCAGTATAATTATACAGATCAAGTTATATAGATTTACTGTATTTATGAGCTACATAGATCAAGTGTCAATTTAAGGGTTATGTAGATCATATAAATTAAGTGTAAATTTAGGACTTAAACAGATTACATATATTAAGTGCCAATTTGGGAATTATATAGATCATTTAAGGCTCATATAAATCACAAATAAAGTGTAAATTTAGGGCTTATGTAGATCATATAAATGAAGTTTACATTTAGGGGTTACATAGAACATATACAGTAAGCGTACATTTAGGGGTTATATAGATCATATAGATTAAATGTGAATTTTGGGGTTTTGTAGATATTAGACATATGTAGACATATTGATTGTAGAAATCATGCATCTCAATCACAGAAATCATGCAACTCAATGAAGAGGTGAATTAATAAACACATGCGTTTAATCTCACACCAAAAAAGGCACACTAGGGGTACCTGAGCACCAAATGAGAAATAGGACACCCTACAGCTTTGCAAACCTCGTGGGTACACGCAAATGAGGATCAAAGGGTGTCAATTGGGACAGGGCTCCAGGCATAAACTGGGAACAATGTTCAAGCGGTGGGAACCATCAGACCCATCAGATACTCCACTCCATTAGCCTCAGTGCTAACACTAAAGGAGTGAACTTGTCTTGGCTGATCGACTACATTTGTGCTTAGGAGGGAACATTTGTCGTTTTGCTGAACTATCGCTTTAAAACTTTTCTCATCTTCATTCCTTCGTAATCCCTCTGCTGTATACTAAGCATTTTTAAGCAGCCATCAATAATCCACTTTGATCAAAACGCTGTGATTAAGACACTGTGATATAAAACATACCATAACACAGAGAGAGAGAGAGAGAGAGAGAGAGAGAGAGAGAGAGAGAGAGAGATAAGGCGAAAGAGAGACACTTGATAGAAACAAAGCACCACCTCCCTCCAATATTCCTCACCAGGCTTGTGTGCGGATTCCACGGCTAATGAATTCATTTGTGGGGTTCAAGATTCAATCTAATCAGGAGAAATTGGATAATTAAGACGAAGTGATGTGGGGGGAACCCTCGTTTCTCTGGAACACCCCTCCTAACTCGTTTACTTGACTCAGGTAATTAACATCACACAACTGAGAATTAAAGGCAATTGAGCACAGGCCCCGCCCACCCCATTAGCAGGAGCATGCAATTAGTCTCGAGTGATTGGGTTATAGCATGATGGACGGCTCATTTGGCCAGCTACATGTTGTATATGCTCTCCGGTGGAGCTGCTGACAAACAGAGATGGAGGGTGGGGAATGGAAGGGGTATCTGAAATGAAAACAGTAACCTGAAAAACAGGTAAGACCAGCCAACAAAGAGCAGATTATTCACTCACATACACAGTCGTGAGTAGCTCGGGGTTGTTGAGGTTAATGAGGTCAAAGCCTGCAGGTTACCACATCTTGCCAATTAGACGCTGAAAGCCACGATGAATCATAGCTATTGTTCACATTCCCACATGCACAGCAACGTAGCAGTCATATTTTGGCATACGGAATAAAAAAGACTTAACAGAAAGGGCAAATGTCAGATAAAATCGGCAAACTTTGCATAAATTTCAAACGCACACCTTTTTGCCGGTAAAAAAGAAATGCAATACTTTATGATGGAAGCGTATAGTGTAAATTAGGGGTGGGAAATATGACAATATGATATCGTTGTAGTCATCACTCATGTTACAATATGCTTTCCTAAGCACACTGCGGGTGTTGTCAGTACCTAAAGACCACCAATAATTTGCATGTTTCGTTTCAAAGAAACATATGTAGGCCTGTTTACAATTCAATGCAGTTTGTAAAACACCATAAAAATCACTGTAGTTGTAGATGTATTACTATTATTATAGTTTTTGTTTGTGTGGAGCTACAGGGTCTATTTTGTATGTTAAAACTTACTCAATCTCATAAAAATGAAATATCTTGATGTGTATTGTGCCATTGTGAAAATGTCTTCAGGAATTGCCATAGTGTCCATCCTTTCTGTAAATGTGAATAAAAAAAGTCACATGACTGATCAGTGAGTCTGGTTTTATCCAGTTATGCTACAAAACATGACAGAAGATGACAAATGCCAGTTTATTAATGCATAAATTTAAACTTTTTTTAAATCAAATAAAACATTATGATTGTGATTAGGCAAAAAACAGGTCGAAGGTGCCTGATGTAGAGTTATTATATTTACCTGTATGTTCTGTCTACACACTCTTACTGTCATAAAATCCTCAATTAATTTCTTTTATAGTATAGTATAGTACACTTTTAGAGTATATTATGGTCCTTTCTTTCAGAACAAGTGTAAATAATTTCTATTCTAATTGCTGATGTCTTACATTTACATTTTACTTACATTAAATTTACCGTTACATTCTGGCACCTCAGGCATCAGAAGTGAAAATTTGGGAGAAAATTAGAGCAAGAAGCTGGCGACTTCATATTACTGAAGAATTAGGAGTGGGCAATAATAAAAGATAGTCGCACTCAAAAATAAGAAATGGGGTTGGGCCGTAAAGTAGCATGTTACTCTGTAAGATAGTTATCATTTGCCAAGCTGTTCATTCGCAAATCAACCAGTTCAACAAAACTGTGTTCTTGTTTGCAGTATATGCAGTCTGTCTTTAGCTGTTTACTTCAATTTACGCACAATGTGTATGAGTGAGATCTTGCTCATGTGTTTATTTTCCTCTATTTCCATGATGCACAATATATCTACACAAGCGCTGACAGCACCCCCTTGTAGGGAGAATCATTAACAATACGTGACACAACAAAACCCTTACACATATTCTGTTTCATGGTATATAGGGATTTAAACCACTGAACCACTGAAATTGCAAGTTTAAATTTATTCCCTGAATGAAGTTCTAATTTTGAGGTTAAAGTGACGGTGGAAGAGGACTAAATTTATTCAAGATGTACCGTAAAGTAATCTGGGATTAAAATGATGGTTTAAATGTAATCCTGTTTATTTTTTGACTAAGTTAAAAGTGAAACATGATTAATAGCTATACCTTGATTTAATCTAAGTTCAAGATGAATCCTTGCTGCTCCTTACTCATAAAATATGTCTGTGACTCACACTGTTTCGAGACAATGTTAGCTACGTTTGTTTCCCTTGAGGGTGTTTTTGTTGTAGCTTTTGGCCAATCACCTGCTGCTACACACTGGAATAATAGTCTGTGATTGGTCAGCGACCTCGGCCAGGTTGAGTGATGAAATCTTGCGAGAAACAAACACCTCCAACAGTAAGACTCTCTAACACTCTATAATACTGAGTCCTTTTCTAAGCTCTCAGACTGGAAGCAGGGGAACAGTGCTGACAGATGGATAGACAAATGGATGGATGGATGGATGGAGAGGGCGGATGGATGGATGGCCATCTCCCTGGGTTGCCAGAGTATGCAGAGACGTGCGTGGGAGGAGAGAGAGAGAGAGAGAGAGAGAGAGAGAGAGAGAGAGAGAGAGGGAGAAAGCTGTTCACTCTCGTCCCTTGGCTCCTTCAGTCCTCATCAATCAGTCACCAAGCAGGCAATAAATCAGCACTCAGCACTCAGGATACACACGTCTCACACTGCAGTGTGTGTGTGTGTGTGTGTGTAGTGTGCGTCTTCGGTACGGTGGTGGTAAGGTTGATATATTTGCTCTCTAACAACCTTTGAAGCACAATCGTCTCAGGGGCAGTGATAGTAACCTGAATATGAGGACATTACCTTAAAGAGAGAGAGAGAGAGAGAGAGAGAGAGAGTATGAAAGACACAAAGGGAAAGAAAAAGATGAAGCGTGAAAGAGAAAATTAGGGAGAGAGATGCGAGAGAGGAGAGAGAAGGAGAAAGAGAGGTACAGAGACAAAGGAGAAAGAGAGATATAGAGAGAGAGAGACACGAAGAGAGAGGTGGAGAGAGAGATGGAGATGGTTTGGGAAAAAACTGAGAACAAGGCATTTGTCACTGTCAGCTTTGCTTGCTGTGTGTCGTAAGTACAGTCAGACTGTAACCTACACACACGCACACACACACACAAACACACACACACACACACAGTTATACAGTAAAGGCTGCCTCCTTATATAACACACTATATCATAAACAATACAGACAGCAAATCACTCACACATTCAGAATATAAACATATACATTATACCAAGTCAAATCAGCATTCCTGATCAGAACAGGGGGATGAGAGAGAGAGAGAGAGAGAGAGATTGTGTGTTGACATATCACTGTTGTCAGAACAAAACCTCATCTCCAAAACAGTAACTTTACAGAAGAAAGAAAGAAAATACTTCACTTTTAATGGGTCAATGGAACCAGACTACTTTCTAATTTGTTTGAGTCATTTCTTTTGGTCCATTCATCATGAAAATTACACACAATGTAAAGGCCAACAGGCATTTTTCAAATTATGTAAAAAAAACAAAAAAAAAAACTGAAAATGGATAAAAAAAAAAGGACATTCAAGGTTTTGTTCCAACAGCAGTGATATACAGTTACGCTAACTTAACTAACTGTTGCATTATAACTAGTTTGTTTAAACCAGTTGCCACCCTAGTTCTGCCACACCTCCTCCAGCTAATCAAGCTCTTCCCATGTGCCTGATAGGCTGGAGTTCAGTAAGGGGTGGGGAAGCTCACAGGGTACATGTTGGAACTAAATTCTGCAGGAAGGTAGAGTTGGAAACAACTGCTTTAAAGTAAGTCACTTTTAAAGTAAATCATTTATTTAATGTAACAAGCCATTTCAGGATAACTAACTGTTTTAATGTAACTTCTCATTTTACTGTAGTCATTTTGCCATAACTAGTAACTTCAATGGTAACAGCCACTAACATTAGACTTTATTAGTTACGTTTTACACGCACTCAATAATCTGATCAGATTCCAATTTCTTCAGTGAAGAAAATTAGTTATCTGATTATTCAAATGGTCATGTAATCAGCATACTCTGATTTCTTAGATCAGAGTAAGGTCTAGAAATCTGGTAAAGAGAGCTGGATTTCAGGTCATTATTCAGATTTCTCAGTGTATGCGAGTATTTCTTAATTTGCACATGTGTGAAAACAGATGGCAGTACCGGAAATAAGTAAACAAAAATAAGTGAGTGAAACCAAATACATGCTTGACAAAATGAAGGATTTAAATATTCTTCATCTTCTAGTATGTATGATATGATGTATGTATGATTTATGTTAATATTTTCAGATAAAGTGACATAGTGTTTTAAAAAAAAAAAAAAACATGGTACTAAGTTTAAGTTCATTTACATCCCATCTGTGAGTTTATTGGCAAGTTGCAAAGCAGAAATCCAATACTCATGTGTGACTCATGTAAACCTGGAGTTTCCCCATTATCAGACAACTTAAGTGCATGTAAACACTTTGATCCGATTACTAATACAATCTGATTTTCTGCAGTTATCAGATTATAAAGTGCATGTAAACACAACCACCTTTAGTAGCCACTTTAATTGCTAATTCAAATAATTGCTTTCATATAATCAGTCTTTTTAGTGCTGAGAGTTATTTATGTTAATACAACAAATATCTTCATTGTAACTGGTAATTTTGAAATAAATAATTGCTTTGGTGTCACTTTTACATGATTAATATCTTAAACGTCACTAACCATTTGAACAGAAGTAGTCATTAATGTAACCATTTGCTTTAATGTATCTCTAAACTTTCACATAACTAATCGCTCTGATTTAGTCATTTTATTATAACTAGTCATTAATGTAATGTTGTGTGCGAACACCTCTAACTGTTTTAATACAAGCTATATTATTATTCACATCAAAACGACTAGTTACATCAACGCTATTCATTGGTTGAATGTGACTGCATTAAATATCTAACTGGCAGCATCACACTCAGTTATATTAAAGTTAATGGCTCAAAGGTAACTAGTCATTAATGTAACTTCTCATGTGAATGTAAGTAACTGCTTTTACATAACTAGTCAGGTTAATATTATTGGCTTTAGGGTGACTAATCATTTTAACATAACTTGCCGTTACTTTATCCCTCTGGGGTCTGAGGGCATGTTCTTGGTTTGTGCATATCTTCTTAAATTCTCCTCTAAAGGCTCTTCATAGAATATGATGCTCATATGTTTTATATCTAAATGCTCTGTTATCTTCATCACGTCTTCCAAAACGACTGCAGCAACATCTGCAGCTGTATACTCCCTGCACGGCATCTCGCATGTGTCTCCTACATGAACTGAATATAGAATGAAGGGTTTCAGCCATGGTGGGTCAGTCCTTAATGATTTCCTGAGTGTCCATTGGTCAGAAAATGTAGATGGACACACAAATCCACCAGTTACACAGGTTGAGAAGGAGATAATATGTATCTCAGCCTCTCTTCATAGCCTCAGTTAGCTAAGTTAACATAATGTGTGTATGTGAAGTATGCTTAGCTCTATCTAATGCATGCAGTGTCTCATGTTGCTTGAAATGGACCTCCCCAAAGAACGGTCAGTGCCCTCTCTTTCTTCCCTCTCCACACTAATTCTCACTCTGTCCATCCTTCACCTCTCCAGTGAGGTCACTATCAGACCCAATCAAACACAGTCAAAGAGGGCCAGTCACAGCCCGCCCTTCTGCAGAGAGATAATTATCACTACAGCTCTCTCTCTCTCTCTCTCTCTCTCTCTCTCTTTCTCTCTCTCTCTCTCTCTCTCTCTCTACAGACACTCCCTCTATCTGTAAGATGTCTCCATCTCTCTATGTCTACATAAAAGAAGAGAAGTGCCTGTGTCATGTGCTTCCACCCATGGTTATAGATAATGGTACATACAGAAACCAGCAGATGCTCTTGTGCAATGCGTTCAAACGATGGAAGTTAAACTGACATGAAGAAAACACAACAACCTTATCATAGCGTGATGTAATCTGATACAGATGAAATCTCAAAAGACAACACATTTTTCTATGTAAAAAGAGGACATGTTATCTAGACACTTAAAAGGAAAGTTCTTCATGGGTTCTGAAGAAAAGAAATTGGCTCTATGTAGAAGCATGAACTCCCAAAGAACCTTTTGCATGATTATAGATTTTTTGCATTTCGAAAGAGTTCTTCAGATTGGTGCAGAATGTGTTGTAGATGGTTCTTTGAAATGGGTTCTATATTGCACCAAAAAGGTTTTCTTTTACCCTTTTTGGTGCTACATATAACCCTTTTCAAAGATGTTCTATATATATTCAAAGATGTTCTATATATGCCCATCTACAGCATATTCTTCATCAATCTGAAGAACCCGTTCATGATGGAAATGATTCTTTGAATGTCCATGGATCTATATAACCATTTCTTTACTAAAGAAACCTTGAAGAACCATCATGGAGATGGTGGAGACATCTAAACGTACTTTCTTGATTCTTTCATGTTCTATATAGAACAATAAACACTCAAAAGGTTTTGCAAGATTATAGGGTTCTTTGCATTATGAAAAGGTTCTTCAGATTGATGAAGAACATGCTGTAGATGGTTTTATATAGGACCTGTTGAAAAGGGCTCTATATATCACCTAAAAGGGTTCTTCTGTTGTTACAATGTCAAGCTTGTAACAACAGTAGAACACTTTCCTATATAGAACCATGTAAAACACATTCTCTGTCAATCTGAAGAACACTATCATGAATAAAGAACACTTTAATCATGTAAACGGTTCTTTGAGTGTTCATGCTTCTATATAGAATAATTTTCTTCACTGAAGAACCTTGGTGAACGAATCATGTACCTGTATGGTACTGTTATTTTTAACAGTGTACAGCACTTTCTCCATCAATCTGAAGACCCCCTTTACAATGCAAAGAACCCTTTAATCACTACTAAAGATTACTAAAGATCTTTACTAAAGAGCCCTTGAAGAACCACCTTTTTCAAGAGTGTATGCAAACTCAAGAGGTACAAAGCTAGCACAGCTATGCTAAGCTATTTTCTACATGTCTGTTACATGACAGTGTGTCATCCAGAGCTAAGAACCACAATCAGACATATTCAATATCTGATATTGAGAATTTCCTATTGAAATTTAGGAGTTAGCGAATGCAGTTAGCGCCATGCAGATTAGTGGGGTATATGCTTCCATTACCTTTTAGCTACATTAGCTAAAGTGCTAAAGCTAAAGAATCAAATTTCAGACACCAAAACACGTCTCAGCTGACCGACTCCATTTGGTGTAAAATATGTTTTTTTGTTAAACTGTTTCTTTACTCTGAGTTATGAAGAGTGCCGCTACTTTCAGCTGATTTTGAGTGCAGTTCATTTCACACACATTACAGCTCTTACATACAGTGGAACAAAAACAAATTACATTTTCACAGCCTGTCTCCACCACAGCTGGCCTGAATTCGCACTCCACTCTGCTGAGGCTAGTTTATTAGCATGAGTACACCAGACGATTCATGTGTAGTAGATAGAAATCAACTAATATGTGTTTTCCTTTCCTATTAAGTCAAAGTTTACCATAAACATAGTCTATGAAACAATGTGAAGAAGCATTGTTTATGTATATAATTTATTCTTTCAGGATTCTAAACGTCATGTTTATAGAGACAGGCAGTGAAGTGTGTGTATGTGTATATCTATCTATCTATCTATCTATTGCTATATATATCTATGTATAGCTCTGTCGCTCATTTTTAAAGCTCTAAATTACCTTAAAGCCCCTGAATGTCTGTTTGTTTATGATCTTAGATCTGCAGATACTGACCTTCTGCAAAAACCTTCAGTAAAATGCAGAAAATGTGGAGAGACTCTTTCAGTTATTCTGCTACTAAACTGTGGAGCTCAGTTTACCTTTTATTAGACAGTCAAGCTCAGAGCTCACTTTTAATAAACGTATGAAAACACAGCTTTAACTCAGTGTTTAATTCAAATTCTATTAAAACCTCTTTGGCATTTATCTTTTTATCTGATCTGGTGCATTGTCTTGTATGGTTTTTAGTTAATACTCATAGTTTCTGTTACTATTAAGCCTTATCCCCTGTCTTTGAGTTACCACTGGTATCAATATTATTATTATTATTATTTGTGTGTATTTATATCTCATTTATATTGTGTGTAAATCTTATGATGAATGGTACAAAAATTGGACATTAAAAAATCTGCATTAAAAGCTGAAGTATGCTTTTTGTAAAGTCATTATTTTGGTGATGAGGTTTTGTTTGTGTGTATGTATATATATATATATATATATATATATATATATATATATATACACACACACACACACACACACACACACACACACACACACACACACACACACACACACACTCACCAGCCACTTTATTAGGTACACCTGCTCAATTGCTTGTTAACACAAACACAAATAGCTAATCAGCCAATCACATGGCCGCAACTCAATGTACTTAGGCATGTAGAGGTGGTCTGCTGAAGTGCAAACTGAGCATCAGAATGGGGAAGAAAGGTGATTTAAGTGACTTTGAATGTGGCGTGTTTGTTGGTGCCAGACGGGCTAGTCTGAGTATTTCAGAAACTGCAGATCTACTGGGATTTATATATATATATGAGATTTATATGTGTGCAGGTATAGGTTTATATATAGGTCTCTCTCTCTCTCCTCCTCTCTCTCTCTTGTTAAAGATGAAGTGAGAGACAGTGAGTTGGCACAGTGTCAGGGCTGTTCAGTAAACTCCTGCACTCTGTTCTGTTTCAGCTTACATAGCTCCTCACACACTCTCCAAATTAAACACACACACACACACACACACACACACACACACTGTGCCTTATTTTCCTGTCGCATACATGACAGTTTCAATTGAGTATGGCACTCCCGTCTCTCTAAAGCCTCCACTGCATAGATATTAAAGCATTTACACAAGCTACCGAACAAGCTTATTTACATTTTAATTCTCTCTCCGTCTCTCTTTCTCTCTCTCACTCTCTGTATCTTTGTATCTCTCTCTCAGTACAGTGCAGTAAGTGGAGTCAATCACAGCATTTCCGTCTCAGTGAGGACCGTCAGCTCCAGCCCTGCACTCATCATCCTACAAGAGACATCTCCTCTCCCTTTCTTTCCTCCATTTCTCCCTCTCTCTTCCCTTCCTCTCTCTCTCTCGCTCTCTCTCTCTCTCTCTCTCTCTCTGGTTCTATGTAGAACCATGAACACTCAAAGGACCATTTGCATGCTTAAATGGTTCTTTGCATGATGAAATAATTCTTCAGATTGATGGGCAATGTGTTGTATACAGCACCATTTAAGTATGTTCATGGTTTCAATAAACCTTTAGGAACCATCCTTATATATATATATATATATATATATATATATATATATATATATATATATATATATCACTATACATACATACACTAGTATACTAATATACTATTATAATACACTAAATTAATTTTTGTTTATTCTAATGTTGTATACTGTTTTGTTTTTTGTTTTAGTTTTTTACTGCCACGCATAGTTGTCATGATTGGCCCCTCCCAGTCCTGTCCATGTGTTCATGTTGTGTTTTAGTCTATTCCACATGATTTCTTTGTTTTGCTCCCCAATCCAGCCCCTTGTTTTGTAACTTCACCCCTGATTGTTCCCACCTGTGTTTCCACCTGTGTCCTGTTATCCCTTGTGTATTTAAGCCCTGTGTTTGCTCCTTGGTTTCATTGGTCTTTGTTGGATATGTCTGTAGGCTTGTTTGATTGTGCTGTTTGTTTTTTTATTTGATTGAAGTGTTTGGATTTCTGTATTTTGTGTTTCTATTTCGTCATGTCTGTCCCACCTTATATCCATGTTGGCTATTTGTACCTGGACTGTTTCGACCATGACCCTGGATTTGCCTAAAATAAAACTCACTTTTCTCAGCACGTGCATCCACCTCATCGCTCCACGTCACAAGAGTGCCCAGATGAACCGTTTTAAACCGTTTTCATTCAAGACTATTATTAGTATTAGTGTTATTATATTATTAATAGTATTATTTTTACTGTTGTTGATGATGTCATTTTGTGTACAGCACCTTTCATATTAAAAAGCAACTCAAATTTGAAGATACTAAAAATACAAAATTCAAGAAATTCTTAGCAGGTTTTGTGAATCAGAAAAGTTCTGAATAGTGGATTTAGAGTGTGAGAGAGCATCAGGAGCTGTGCTGAATATTTCTGCCCTCTGAACAGCACAGAAAGCTCAGAGAGGTGAAAGGAGACTGCAGGTGGACAAAGCATGAAGAACACTCTCAGAGCCTGCAGCTTAGCCTCCGGAACCCCGCCACTGCAGCCATGAATTATGAAACAACACATACAAACACAAACAGAGAGCGAGAGAGACAGAGAAAGAGTGAGAGAGGGAGAAGCCCCTGAGTTGGGTATTGTATCTTAGATAAAAAGTTCTAGCTTGCAGAATTCACACCTGCATACATCACAGCTGTAATCTGCACAGATTTTTTGGACAGGTTAACATTTTACCACCAGCGTTAGGAAGACGAAGCAAACTTCCTCCGAGTCACGTGAAGCAGCGTCGCATCTTTTCGAACTGCCGCTAATGCAACAACATTGGACAGTCGAACATGCTTGGAGGAGAACACCACCAGTACTGTTATGTCAGCTAACAGATGTCCACTCAGAAAGAGTGAGGCCAACTCTGCTTTCTGGTACTCTTGGCCATGAATGGCTGCAACATCACCAGGAATCAAACTCATGAACTCCTGATGATGAGGCCACTCGGGGGCACTCTTTGTTTTGCACTTTTATAATGTTTGGTGCAGTCTATTGTCCCCAGAATCCTGCCTAAAATGCCAAACGCAGTCAATCAGCAAAAATATTTTCGGTGTCTTAAGTTTTTTCGTATTTTATAGATACCCATTGGCTTGGAACAATGGCAGATAGTAATGGCTGCTAACTAGGGGTTGAAACTGACTTAATGCTGGTGATGTCATGAGTAACACCACAGAAGAAGGGAATCCTTTGCAATAAACAACTATCCATGATCAGGCAAGCTCCACAGGTCAGTAGAGCTTTCCAACAAGCCCTGGATTGCATTGCTAGCCTTCTGGAAAACTGGAGAAATGGATCCCAGAATCTCGCAAAAAAGTCCCCGACTTAGGGACACCCTAGGCAGCCTTACCAAGGCGCTTATATGTGGTAAGAGAAATTTAGACCACCATAACTGCGAAAATAAGAGTATCTTCAAACTTTACAGGATTATAAGGCATTATGCCTTCTCTCCAACAACACGTTTTTTATTGTAGTTTTCAGGAAACTGCAGATAATCATGTTCAATATCTGAGGAGCATGACATGCCTTTTCCAATGAGCCCTAGATTGTTTTTGCCAAAGACGCAGACCCCAAAATCACCAGGCTGCTCACCTTTGGTCTTCTCCATGTCATAATTGGTGATTATTCGACATCAAGCTTAAACCATTATTACCGAGCAGTTGAGGCTAACTAGTCTGTGCAACACCTATTGCTAAGCATTGGTTGGATGGCTGAGAAAAGAAGGCAGAGTATGGAGGATACAGCATAATGATTTGATTGGCCATAATACAGTGACATCACCCACAGAAAATCATATTTCATTATCTAATAAACTGCAGCATAATAAACATCCTTCCTCCATATCATTGGGTACACTTTATTCAATAGTCTATGAAGATCCAGGCTCATCCAGGTGGCACCGTGGACCTAACAGAGTTCCAAAATAATTTAAATGCTTGTTTCAAGCATTGCTATCTGCAGCTCAGTGAGGAACCCTGTCTGAGCTGAGTGAGGATGGTGAGGGAGGGCTGTGGAGCAGTGGTGGGGTTTCGGATGTGTTTCTGAGCTCACTGAGAAACAGACTGGGCACTGTAGGGACAAAAGCAGCTCCACTTTGTCGTCACGCTACAAACATTTGCTTTGCTGCTGCTGAGGTGTGTTTACCTTTCTGTCATCAAACAGGCTCTCCAACTCCCCCACATCCACCCCTCCAACACACAAACACAGAAAAAACACACAGTCATTTCTTTCTTTCCTCCTGCTCTCATATTCCATCTCTCTCTCTCTCTCTCTCTCTCTCTCTCTCTCTCTCTCTCTCTCTCTCTCTCTTTCCCTCTTTCTCTATGCCTCTCACTCTGCTTCTCTTGCTTGCCTGTGTGCAGTGTGTGTATCTCTCTTCAGGGGAAAGGCAGAGTTATTGGGTTGTGAAATTACAAAATAATGAGGCAAAAATGAAAGCGGCACACTCTTTGTTTTCTTTTCCTCCACACACATCTGATAAAGAGAGAGAGAAAGAGAGAGACAGAGAGAGAGAAAGCGAATGATGGGGAGATGACAAGAAAGAATGTTTGGATAAAGATCCCCCCCTCTCTTCTCCCTCTGTGTCATATATGCTGAGAGAGACTGGAACAGGTTATCACACTGGGATCGGTATGGGGGGTGAGGATGGAGGCATGAGGGGGGTTTGCATACCAATGTTGTTACGCACAAAACTTGCATACAGTATTCTCCAGGTATTTCAATCTACACCGTATGCTTTGGAAAACAGCCAAAACACAACTGAATCAGTTAAACAGTGACTCATTAATTAAAGCACCTCAAAGAAATCATGACCAGTGGTATGTATGAAAACAGCCTCTCACTTCAGTGTTCCCTCCAATGCCCCACCTCCAAATACAGGCCCTCCCATCAGTGTTCCCTCCAAAACCCCACCTTCAAACAATACAACTCTTCACTTCAGTGTTTACCTTCAACATCCCGCCTCCAAAGAATACAGCCATTCACTTCAGTGTTCCCTCCAAAGCCCTGCCTCCAAACAATACAGCCCCTCACTTCAGCATTGCCATGAAAGCCCCGCCTCCAAATAATACAGCCCCTAAATTCAGTGTTCCCTCCAAAACTTTGCCTTCAAACAATACAGCCCCTCATTTCAATGTTCCCTCCAAAGCCCCGCCTCCAAACAATATAGCCCCTCACTTCAGTGCTCCCTCCAAAGCCCTGCTTCCTAACAATACAGCGCCTCCCTTCTACGTCCCACGTCCCACCTCTAAACTGCACAGCCCCTAACTTCGGTGTTCCCTCCCAAGACCCACCCTAAACAAATATAGCTCCTCCCTCCAAAGTTTTACTGCCAAATAAATAGCTCCTTCCTTCAGTGTTCCCTCTGAAGCCCCACCTACCAACAACAGCTCCATCCTTTAGTATTCCCTCCTAAGCACCGCCCAAACAGATATAGTCCCTTTATGGGGGCAATTGTGGGCTGGAGGTTAGGGAACTGGCCCTGTGACCAGAAGGTTGCTGGTTCAATCCCCAGTACCGGCAGTCCATGACTGCGGTGTCCTTGAGCAAGACACCTAACCCCCAATTGCTCCCCGGGTGCCGTGGATAGGGCTGCCCACTGCTCCGGGCAAGTGTGCTCACTGCCCCCTAGTGTGTGTATCTATTCACTAGTGTGTCTGTGGTGTTTCACTTCACGGATGGGTTAAATGCGCAGGTGGAATTTCCCCGGTTGTGGGATTAAAAAAGTATCACTTAACTTCAGTGTTTCCTCAGAAGCCCCACCTTCAAACAAATACCACCTCTCTCACCAAATCTGACCCCCAA
Organism: Pygocentrus nattereri; assembly: GCF_015220715.1. Taxonomy (NCBI): domain Eukaryota; kingdom Metazoa; phylum Chordata; class Actinopteri; order Characiformes; family Serrasalmidae; genus Pygocentrus; species Pygocentrus nattereri. The sequence goes on along the minus strand of NC_051218.1, from coordinate 32,949,435 downwards.
ACATTGTCCTTCCCTCTAAAGCCCCAAGCAAATACCACCCCTCCTTTTAGTGTTTCCTTCAATATATGCAGATTAAAGAATTTATATGATGTGAATAAACCCAGTTACACTGTACGTTACCACATCAAGTAGGTTTTTGGGTTGAATGACAAATATTTGGTTTTACAGTGTGTGGCTAAGGCTAATGCTATAAGCATTCAGGGTTACACACACGGACGGCTACACACACAGAAATCTAAACATTTCCAATAAATCATTAGAAGTCCTGATTTAATTCTGTATCAGTCGCTCTCTGTCCAGCAGACTGGACTACTGATCATTCTGCTCCTGCACACACACACACACACACACGCGTGCATATGCACATACAGACTCGTCCCAGTAACACAAGCAGACACTGATTGATATTTTTTGCATGCGTGGCCATCGATCGCTGTGGAGACATCCAGAGTGTTACCCAAAGCGTTTCTCCTCCATAAACATCCTCTAATCATGCACAGCAGCGGCCAGAAGAAAGTAATTACAGCGCGGGAACAAAGAGATCGATGGAAAATACAAGCAGACTCGCTGTAGATTATTGGGAAATGGATCGGCTGAGATTTAAGCTAAAGGAAACATAATGAAGAACAATCATACACTAAACCAGGTGAACGTCCAGCGTGCCTATTGTTTCACACAGCCGTGTGTGTGCGCAGTGTTTGATTGTGCTGATCACACTCTAGCATGCTTTAAATTCCAAAATCACACTTTCCTCACCTTCACTTAATCTTCCACTCTTCCAGTAATCACTCAGTATGTCTCAATATATCTCCTGCAGGTGCAAGTAGGAAGGTGTTTAGCATAAAACATACCAAAATTCACTAAAAGTATCAACAGAATATGGAGAAGTAACAGTGCTGTTTTGTCAAAGTTAGCATGCTAACCAGCTATCCCAAGCCCGTCCTGTCTCATAATACAGCACTGTACCCCAAGAGGCAAGAGTGAGTCTTTGTAGTGACAAGACTGCCATCAGTCCAACTTGAGGGGATGAAGGAGTAGCGCTGACCTGAGGGTGTATTCTATCTACTTGTCAATCATGTTGAGGGTTCCACCCCTGGTTAAACATTTAAGCAGAAGTAGTTGATGAAAGGAACAGTAAACGCAACAATGGCTGAAGTTCTTGGCAAGTGACCATCATCACCACTGCCGCCCAGCAAGAAACCAAGTTCAGCAGCCAAGAAAAGAAATGACATACACAGAAACAAAACAAGAGTTAGCACTGGCTTCTTAAGCAATTCCTAACAAGAAGAATTGTTAAACCTAACATTTTGCTGCCATTGGAGCTAGCATCAGTACCACTATGGCGAGTGAGTTAGCAGCCAACATGGGACCTGCCATATACAAATACAATACACAGTGAGTAAAGGGATGAAGTTTGATGCTGAGCTTATATTCCTCAGTAGTCAACTGTCAATGGTATTATGAAAAAGTGGAAGCGATTGGGAGCGACAGCAACTCAGCCACAAAGTGGTTGGCCATGTAAAATGACAGAGCAGGGTCAGCAGATGCAGAGGTGCATAGTGTACAGAGCTTGCCAACTTTCTGCAGAGTCAATCACTACAGACATCTGAACTTCATGTGACCTTCAGAGTAGCTCATGAACAGCGTAGAGAGCTTAATAGAATGGGTTTACATGTCCAAGCAGCTGCATCCAAGCTTTACATCACCAAGTGCAATGCAAAGCGTCAAATGCAGTGGTGTAAAGCACCACCACTGGACATTAGAGCAGTGGAGACATGTTCTCTGGAGTGACAAATCACGCTGATCGATGGTCGAATCCGATGGTCGAATATGGGTTCGGAGGTTACCAGGAAAATGGTAATTGTCTGACTGCATTGTGCCAAGTGTAAAGTTTGGTGGAGGGGGGATTATGGCATGGGATTGTTTTTCGGGAGTTGGGCTCGGCCCCTTAGTTCCAATGAAAGGAACTCTTAATGCTTCAGCAGACCAAGAGATATTGGACAATTTTATTCTCCCAACTTTGTGGGAACAGTTTAGGGATGGCCCTTTGCTGTTCCAACATGACTGCGCACAAGTGCACAAAGCAAGGTCCATAAAGACATGGATGAGCGAGTTTGGTGTGGAATAACTTGACTGGCACATTTGTAAGGTCAGACAGTGATGTTGGATGAGAAGGCCTGGCTCGCAGTCTCTACTCTAATTCTTCCCAAAGGTGTTCTACCAGATTGAGGTCAGGACTCTGTGCAGGCCAGTCAAGCTTCTACTTTGTTATAATATCACTGACAGTTGACTGTGGAATATTTAGTAGTGAGGAAATTTCATGCCTGGACTTGTTGCACAGCTGGCATCCTATCATGGTACCATGCTGGAATTCACTGAACTCCTTAGAATGACCCATTCTTTCACAAATGTTTGTAGAAGTAGTCTGCATGCCTAGGTGCTTGGTTTTATACAGCTGTGGCAATGGAAGTGATTGGAACAGCTCAAGTCAATGATATGGATGGGTGAATATTTTGGCAATGTAGTGTGTGTGTGTGTGTGTGTGTGTGTATATATATATATATATATATATATATATATATATATATATATATATATATATATATATATATGTGTGTGTGTGATTTTAATATCTAATTAATGATTTTATATCTAATCAAATTCCACTCTGTGCTTCTTGCTCAGTTTTCCTGCAACTGTCTCCTGAAGAAAATGCCAAAAAAAATTTGATAAACTGAATAAAAAAATTTTAATGTGAATCACAGGTTTTCACACAACGCCTCGGTCTCTGAACGTGTGAGTGTGAGCCGCCCGCACAGATGGCCTGCAGTGAGCGGTGATTCACTAACTCCGATGATTCTGATTCATTGACTCAAGTGACTCGTTGCCATGTTGGAAATAGTCCTGTAATTAATATTTTCTACTGTGTAACTATACCAAACACATTCTTAACCAAACATTAAGAATGATAATAGTCTCTTAACATTCTGTTGCATGCAAAACAGTGCCTTATGGGTATTTTCTGTCTGGACATATAACTCCATAGGATATTATTTGGTGAACAGAGCTTTGTTTTAGACATAAACCATCACAGTGCACTATATAGTGAATAGGGCATTGTTTTAGACACATCCAGTGAGAATACTGTCTAATCTACAGCATCTGAGTTTAGGATGCCTTCCTGCAGACACCACCAGCCACCATCACACCTATGTCACATCTTTACAGTAATCGACTCCGGCCTTCACAGACACACGCATACACACACACTCACACACACAGATAGCGTGTTGAGCTGGTATCTGAACTAATCAGTGTGTGTTTGGGGTTCGAGATAGAGCCGCACTCTACTCTACAAGACAGAGACCATAGACTGAGATAGAGAGAGAGAGAGAGAGAGAGAGAGAGAGAGAACTAGATAAAGTGAAAGAGAAAGAAAGAAAGAAAGAAAGAAAGAAAGAAAGAAAGAGAAACAGAACGAGAGAAGGAAAGAGATAGCGAAGGAAAGAGGGGAGTGAAAGAGAAATAGAAAGAAAGAGACAGAGGGAGAGAGAGAAAGGGACAGGTAGGGAGAACAGAAGAAGAAAGATAGACAGAGAGAGAGAGAGAGAGAGAGAGAGAGAGAGAGAGAGAGAGAGACATCGAGGAATATCGGTGAGTTAAATATATTGTGAACATAATCTGTTTTAAAACTCCAGCTTCTCTTTGCGCTGTATGAATACTTCATGATGAATGGATCAAGTTAGAGTCATAAAGTTACACATAAATTCAATGTTTTTTATTCTCCTTTTTCAGTGTTAAAAGGATTTCTTACAGTAGTGATGACATGTATTATTGTATGTATGTATTCAGTTTTTTCTTTATTTATCTGTCAGAATAACAGCTGCCATTCCGGAGGAGTAAAATCTTTTCCGTTCTGTGGGTTCTGAAATGACATTCACAGTGTGTGATCTCAGACAGCAAAGGCACATATTTACGAGTATAAACAGCTCTGCAGATGGCTGAGGCTTTAAGAATAACCGTCTTTTTTGATGAGAAATTTCTCTCGTGTCTGTTTCGCTCTGGTAGCATGTCTTTGAGGCTGATGATCGTTATGTGAAAGTATCCTGTAACAGATGGTTTGGAATTATTTAAGGGTTGTCACAGCTAGCACAGGCTTGGCAAACGGGTGGCATAAAAATGAACTTGGCGAAATGTTTGGTTAGCATAGCTATGATGCTAGCTTGGCTAGCACGACTGTGAAATGTGCTTGGCTAAGGGTTAGCATGATTTTTCAATTAGCTTGGCTCGGCTTGGGGTTGGCACAACTATGAAGAAGCTACAAGACTAAAACAGGTTTTAGCAGCGGAAACATCTGGGTGAGGTGGCAAGAGTCATTTTGATTTGTTGCTGCTGCTAATTTTTAGGAAACTTGAAATGCTATGGAGGCTCAGCAATTGTGCACTCAAAGCTTGTATGATCTCCACAGAAAAGCATTGACCAGTATGACCATATGAGCCTGAAGTCACCATGGCAAATGCCAAGTGTGGGCTAGAAGGGTATAAAGCCCCCCAGCATTGGGCTGTGGAGCAGTGGTACTGCGTTCTCTGGAGTAATGGAGCTCCATCTAATAGCTTTGGGATGAGTTGGAGAGACCAGGAACTGACCATCTTTGACCTACACTAATGCTTTTATGGCTGCCATCAAATCTTCACAGCAATGTTCCAACATCTAGTGGAGGGGTCAGCAACATGCAGCTTTTTTACTGCCCTGTTGTGGCTCCACAGCAGTAAAATAAAGCTCTGCTGATCATTCTAACATGGTTTTAACAATAAATGGTCTTAAATGCTGGAGTTAATGTATAACTGCTAATTCACCCTTTAACCCTTTAAAGGTTGGCGAGCAGATGGCTGGTCACCATAGCAATGCAGACAACATCAAGCCTAGCTAGTAGCTAATGAAAAGCCAAGGAGAAACATTTAAGATGAGCATCAATATTTGGAGACAAATGTACTTATTTGCATATATTAACATTTCAGCTGGTTTCCTGATACATTTCATTTGTAACGAGAAACTGTAAAACACTAAAAAGTCCCCAGTTCCTTTTTCAAATTTTCCCATTCCACCTTAAATGACACGACAGCTACAGAGATAGCTACATTCGGGCGCCTCAGGCACCATTTCATGTGGGAATGAGAAGCTGACTAGATGACTTCCGCATCATAAAAAGTCGAATGTTGAGAGACATTTCACAAGTTTACATTTTCCTCTTTTGCAATCAAGTAAGCAAGCAAAGTTTGTTTATGTAGACTTTTACAACAGGTGTTTTACAACAAAGCAGCTTTACAGAAAAATCTGCATCACAGAAAGAAAATCTCTTGAGCAAACCAGTGGCGACAGTGGCAAGGAAAACTCCCTTTTGCAGAAAAGTTTCCTGCCAGAGATGCGAGAAAAGTGGCTGTAACTGAGCTAAAGTATTATTGTTGTATTGTATTTTGTATTCTATTTTTAGCCTATGCTAGTGTATTAGCACATACTGAGACATATTTACACCCTAGATAGTGAAAAATTACTTTAATAATATAGACCTAAAATGTTGTGGCTCCCAAAGTGGTTTCATTTTTGTTGAAACTTGACAGAATGTCTCCTTAACCTGTGCTCTAGTGCAAAGCCTTCTCAGAAGAGTCGAGGCTGTTACTGCAGCAAAGGAGGACAAACCTCACTACTAATACCCTTCACTTCAAAAGAAATGCTGGAGATTTTTGGACTTCTGTTGAAATGTGTGCTATTTGGTTGCTCTAGTTTGTTATATCTGTATTGATTGAGTCTCATTTTGGGAAAAAAAAACAAAACAAGAAAAAGCTTAGAAAAAGGAGCTGGCCATCAAAGGTGAGATCATCGTGTTTACTTTTGATTTTGCTATTTTACAGAATAAAGTAAGAAGAATCTCTGCAAAAGTTTCACAGCATGTTTTGAACAAATAACACTTTTTCTTTTCCAGACTACTGTTAAAAGCACACATTAAATTAACCCTGTTTTATATATATATATATATATATATATATATATATATATATATATATATATATATATACATATGTGTGTTTGTGTGTGTATATATATATATATATATATATTTGTTTATCTATCTATGCAATAACACAGTATAGAAATGCGTCTTAAGCATTTCTTGCATCTGTACAGTCGCCCTTTCCATTCCATCTTATCACAAGATCGTATGTGACTCTGGAGTTATAAGTCTATGAAGAGGGGTTGAGCTACACATCATCTGCCTCTCAACGTGTGAAACTGATGCATTCGTGTGTCTGTCTACATTCTCTGTGAAACTGACCAATGGACACTCAGGACATCATTAAGGACTGACCCACCACGCCATTCTTCATTCAGTCCACATCGGAGATACATGTGAAATGACATACAGCTGCTGAAGTTGCTGCAAAAGTTTTGGAAAGAAGTCATGAAGAACACAGCAGCATTTTGATATGAAACACGTGAGTATTATGTTATATGAAGAGCCTTTAAGGAGTATTTATGAATATATACACAAATCAAAGGTGGTTTAAAAAGATGATAGGTTTGAGTGTTTACATCACAACAATGTTTCTTTGGTGTTGCAGTATTTGTACATGTGAATAACATAACTTTCTGTTTAATATGTTACAAAATATGAGCATTTTGAAAAGCGAGGAGTCAACAAACTTTTGACAGGCAGTGAAGATAACTAATACTTAGAGCATTCAGTCTCGCTCAGCTAATTCAAATAACTTCAGTATTAGCTTTTATTGATGCCGCAACCACAAAGCTTTTATCTGATTGGACGAGCAGGTGGAGAAATCGCTGCCATGTGCCTCTGGGCTTATTTTCATGGAGGGCTGTTTCTCTTGTGCACTCATAATGGACGGACAGGAGAATTAAACATTATTAAATCTCACAGTTCTCATTACAGCATGTAATTACTCCAGAATCTCTCTCTCCAAAGCCCCTTTGGTTGCCTAGCAAACGCGACGTACCGCCAACAGCCACGTCCATCAAACAAACGGATAGAGGACAAAGGGGGGAAGGGGGGTCTCTGGGCAAATCAAAACAACTTTTGACTCACCTCCCACTCCCTCCTCTTGATACTTGGCTTGTTACTGTGTGTATGGCTGCAAACAAAGACTGTATCTTTGAACATTTGAGAGTTTAGCCATTCGTTCCTCACTTTGCCACCATCATCTGTGCATCAAACAATTTCATTTTGTTTTTTTCGTGGTGCAAAGTAGCTACATCGCCCCCTACAATTGCTTTATTGGATTGCAGTCTGTCAGAATGACTGTGTGGATCATATGAACATTATAGAGCACTTTTTAAATGAAACACTAGAAGCCATATTGCCCCCTATACTTGCTATATTGCAGTCTTTCAGAATGATTTTACGACATTGTGGAGCACTACATTTAAAGTTGTCAACTTGTTTCAATGATCAATACTATTGACAAGGAACCAACTTTGTCTGTGTGCTCATAATTGATCGCTTTATTTACATTACAGTATGAAATAAATCAATAATTAACTTCAGTGTGAGGATATTCTCACACTGTAGTTTCTCTCCTCTGAATTTTTTTCTATTAGTTCATTCTCTTTATCTCCCTCGATTGATTCTCTCTCCCACATCTTTCTTATTCACTCTTGTCTCCCTTCTCTTACTCTATTATATCTCTTTTTTGTCTTGCTTTCACTCTTTTCTCGCTATCTCCTTTGTTTCTCTCATTTGCTCGCTTTGTCTTCTGTCTTTCTCTCTCTTCTAATGTGCTTTACTTGTATCTCTTTTCTTTCTTTAGCTTTCACTCTCTTCTCTTTCTCTCTCTCTCTCTCTCTCTCTCTCTCTCTCTCTCTGTCTCATCCTAAATAGGATGACAATTAGTTAAACATCAGTGGTGCTTTTACTGTTTCAAATGCACTATGCAGTACAGTAGTATGTAAAAAAGACACAGCCCATCTCTTCTGTCTCTCTCTCTCTCTCTCTCTCTCTCTCTCTCTCTCTCTCTCTCTCTCTCTCTCTCTATGCTAATACAGTATGTATTGGATTTGAACACAATGGATCTCTGGTGTTTCCTCTCAGTTTATGAGAGAGCTGCAGTGTTTGAGTTATTGAAGCTAATGAGGCGGAGGGTCAGATCAGTTTACACAGAGCGAACGTCTCCCTCTGCACTAATCAGCGCCTCAGTCATTGTGTGTGTGTGTGTGTGTGTGTGTGTGTGTGTGTGTGTGTGTGTGTGTGTGTGAATGCATGTCAAATCATCCCCTTTAAACGCACGCACAAACACACACACACTGTGCAATGAACATGATCAAGAAACTTTTCCATGCAAACGTGTTCATTAACGTACAAAAAGATACGGCTGCAAATCCACTCTCCACACACACATCCACACATTTCAGTGTCACACACAGCAGCATAGATGAAGGAAAAACTTTTAGAGGGGAGCTAAAAAGAATCAGTTCACAGAAACGACTCATTTTCTATGCGTTCCTCTACAGAATGACTGGTATTCTTCTGCTTTATCACAGAAACAGAATCAACTGAGTCCATGTTTTACTCTCATTACACACTCAGCTAAAGACCACACACACACACACACACACACACACACACAAATGATAAAGCTGACAAAAAAAATGAGAGAGTGTTTATATGCTTTCGCAGCTCTGTACTTCAAAACAGTCATACTGAAAAATAAACTTGACAAAGAAGGAGAGAGAGTGGGGAGACAGAAAAGAAAAAGAGAAAATGGGGATAGAGTGGGGAGAAAGAAAAAGAGAATGGTAAATATAATTTAAAATAAAAGAAATAGAGAATAGAAAGATAAGACGAGGGTGAGAAACAAGAGAGGAGAGAGAGAGCTTGGAGATAGAGAGAAAGAGAGCTAGAACGGAAGCTTGGAGAAAAAAGAGAAAGACTGTAGATAAAAGAAAAAGAGATGAGATATATTATTACTCCTTTCGTCACTATGGCTAATACAGGTATTTGGAATTTAACTGAATTAAAATAAAGTAGAGACAAGGATAGACAGGTGAGAATCTGGATTATGGAGTTTTAAGGAACTTTAGAGTTTGTACCGCACATTACATTTTCAGATGATTTGTTTTTGTCTCTGTCACTATGTCACAAAAAAAACTTAAAAACTTAATGCTGGTGTATAAACAGATCAGAGTGACGGATGTCAGTAAGTCAGCATTATGCACACGCCCGCTTAGCTAATGTGACAAAACAGGAGCAACCAGTGTCACCTAACACACACTCATACAGTGAAGCAGGTCAGAGGTGATGTTCTGTATGATGTTCCAGTATGTGGCAATGTATGTAAATACTTTGAATAAAGTAGGTCATTTTATGGACAAAATACAGTGAATTGATTTAAAGATGGTATATTTTTAGGAGATAATTCATTAAATCATATAATTTTACCATGAAATTTGACAATTCTTCGTTCATTCATTTCCTAAAGAATCATAATTAAAGTGGACTGAATCATAGTAAAATTTCATGGTTCACTGAATTGTTCCCAGAAAAAGTCATAATTAAAGTGGACTGAATCGTGGTAAGATTTTGTGATTCAATTCATTCTTTCCAAAAGAATCATAATTAATGTGGACCACATCGTGGTAAGATTTCATGTTTCAATAAATTGATTCCTAAATAATCTTAATTAACTTGGACCGAATCGTGGTAAGATTTGATAATTAACTGAATTGAATTGACTGCACCACTCCCCCATGCTGGACCTTGCGGGTGGTGGGCCCACATGGTCCCCGCATGTTGCCTCTTTGGGCTGAGCCCGGCCGGGTTACGTGGGCTGCCCCCAGGGGTAGGTCCCAGTGACCCTATCCTGGGCAGGGTGCACGGTATTCTGTGCCCATTTTTCCGTTAATTTGAGTCCATGGTCTTAGCCCGGAAAAGGATGGCATGCCCACTCCAGGTAAAGGGAAAGGACTTGCCCCAGGTGGAGGAGTTTAAGTATCTCGGGGTCTTGTTCACGAGGGATCATGAGATCAGCCGCAGGCTAGGACAGGTGACAACAGTAATGTGGTCACTGTACCGGACTGTAGCGGTGAAGAGGGAACTGAGCCATAAGGCAAAGCTCTCTGTTTACCGGTCGGTCTACATCCTGACCCTCACCTATGGTCATGAGCTGTGGGTAATGACCGAAAGAATGAGACTGCGAATACAAGTGGTGGAAATGAGCTTTCTTCGCAGGGTGGTGGGCTACACTCTATTTGATAGGGTGAAGAGCTCGGCCATCTGGGAGGAGCTCGGAGTAGAGCCGCTACTCCTTCGCATTGAGATGAGCCAGCTGAGGTGGTTCGGGCATCTGATTCGGATGCCCCCTGGGCGCCTTCTGGTGGGGGTGTACCAGGCATGGCCTACTGGGATAAAGCCCCGGGGTCGTCCTGGAGGGATTACATCTCCAAGTTGGCCTGGGAGCGGCTTGGGGTCCCTGGGAATGTGCTGGAGGAAGTTGCAGGGGACAGGGTCATCTGGGATTCTCTGCTCTCCCAACTGCTACCGCGACCCTATCTGGATTAAGCGGTTAATGACGACGATAATGATGATAATGATGATGATGATGATGATGATGATGATGATGTTGATTCCTAAATAATCATAACTAACTTGGACCAAATCGTGGTAAGATTTCATGATTCAATGAATTGTTTTTTAAAGAATCATAATTAAAATGGACTGAATCATAGTAAAATTTAATGATTCACTGAACTGTTCCCAAAAAAGTCATAATTAAAGTGGACTGAATCGTGATAAGATTTTGTGATTCAATGAATTCTTTCCAAAAGAATCATAAATAAACTGGACCAAATCATGGTAAGTTTTAATGATTCACGGAATTGTGTCCAAGGAATCATACATAAAGTGGACCACACTGTGGTAAGATTTCATGTTTCACTGAATTGATTTCTAAATAATCATAATTAACTTGGACTGAATTGTGGTAAGATTTCATGATTCACTGAATTGTTTTGTAAAGAATCATAATTAAAGTGGACCAAATAATGGTCAAATCTAATGATTCACTGAATTGTTTCCCAAAGAATCATAGTTGTATTGAATTTCTGTGCAGTCAGAGAGAGAACTCTAATATAAACTATTTAAACATGTTCAATAATTATCATACTTACAAGAAGTGTGCAGATAGATTTGAACAAACATCCAGTACCCACCCAATCCACCCCATCCCCCGGTTCACCCCCCCAAACACAACACTCACTCCTGCTGCCAATGTTTTCAGTGTGACACTTTCAAACCTCAGACAACCAATCAGCATCAGCCTGAGGGCGATCACACACTAATCAAGCAATTAACTTCAACAACATCAACAAACGCACTGTCATTAACACACACACACACATTTTTAAGTTGTAAGTGAGAGCAACTAAGGAGAGTTTGTGTATAAATACATTAGTAAAATACATTTGTGTAGTGCACCCTTGCTGCAACACTTATGAATTGTGATGCAATTAATACATATGCAGAGCTCATTTGCATTCATGTATGAAGTACACTCTTAAAAATATGGTTCTTCAAGGGTTCTTTAGTAAGGACAGTTTTTCAATATAGAACCATGAACACTCAAACCATTTGCATGGTGAAATCGTTCTTTAGATTACTGGAGATTGTGTTGTACACGGCTCTATATTGAACCTTTTTTTGAAAATGGTTCTATATAGCACCCAAAAAGGGTTCTTCTATAGTGACAAGTTTGACACAACAAGCATAACAATAGTAGGACCCTGAGCCATATACAATGCATTCTCTCAATTTGAAGAACCATTTCACCATGCAAAGAACCTTTTAAACAAGTAAAAGGTTTAACATGTTCATTGTTCTGTATAGAAACATTGTCTTTACTAAAGAACCCTTGAAGAACAG